>NW_024880050.1:0-39844 GCF_900700415.2 Clupea harengus
AGGAATCCTAATAAAGGCTTTTCTATTCTAATCTATATGTACTCCCTGGGTGTCAAACACTGTAATATCAGTGCTGTCTCAACCTTGCTCTACCTGCTCAGCTACGGGAAAACATGTTTCACAAATAGATATGGTTTTTGGTTTAACATCAGCGGCTAAACCACAGCCTGAAGCATGAACCTGATGAACATGTTAATACTTCACCAGTGCCCCCTACTGTTGAATGTCAGTAATTAAATAGCCAAAGGTGAACATCCTGATTCTCCAGAATGTCTCATTCTGTGTCAAACACAAAATAGGGAGTAAATCAGTAAGAACACTGGTTTATTAAACACATTTAGAAGTATGTAAAGAAATAAATCAAGTATAGACAACTGATAGCTGTCATTGATGTCGCTTTTTATGCAATACTGAATGATGTTATGACGATGACATAGCCTATATTGCAAGACATGAGGGGTATGCAGTAATGAGGGTCAGTAGGCACGCAAGCAAAGAGCTCAGAGTTTGAGTCACATTAGTGCAACACATCTGGTCTGTCTATATGAAAGACCCAAGTCCACAGAAGCTCAACATCAAAACTCATCTTTCCTAACCAGTTTATATAATGTGTATATTCATATAGATTTTGTTAAAATTGCTTTATGTTTTTGACATCAGTGTTCTTATTGTTAAAGTTCTAAATTCATATATATATATATATATATATATTAATTGTGTAAGTTGCTTTGGATAAAAACGTCTGCGCTTCGCCTTAAGTTTAACTTTAGCCTTAACTTCAGTGTTTACACATCTGTGGTCCCAAGTGGCTGATTGAATATTTTTTTTGTATGATGAACAGAAGTTGTACTTGTACAATACCACACCTTTCTGTGCATAAATGTCAGCCAGGTGACTAAACAGGAAGGATTCTGATGTTTTTTTTTTACATCAAAGGCTCCATTGTTGGAGAGCAATCTATGACAGTGGACCTTTATTTCACTGTAAACTTTTATATATAACACAGTTCTCCAGTGGTATCAACTAACTCACCGATCCAATTTCAGCTTGGTTATTGTGCAAAGTCCTCTAGTTTCACCAGTGTTTCCGGTTGTAGTAGCTTGTATTCAACTTAGAATTAGCAAACTTCTAGACCTAATGTCTGGGAGACAAAGGGTCAGTGGAACTATGGAGTGAGTTCAAATAGAACTAACAACCTGAGGTTGTGCTTAGCAACCAGAGACATGAATGGAAAGTATCCTGTAGATGTACATATTTAGGTCAAGATTGTGGTGAAATCGTGTTGATAACTGTGATAGTAATGAGAAATATGGTAAGGTACTGGTAGTGGTAGTGGTACGATACTGCTGCTACTGCCATTGTTGGCACAGTGCAAGGCAGAGATCACATAAGTGCCTGTAACTGTGGTGTGTTCACTGTATAAATGGTGTGGTTTTTTTTTATAGATGTTTTGTATATTCTATGTGTCATTTTATATGTGATGTTACAATTATGACTTTTCTATGATTGTTAGCAGTCCTACTAATGATATTTTTGGTGAAATAAAGCAGAAGAAAACTCTTGCATAGTCGATGTTTAGTGTATGCGTGTTTTTTCAAGTTTTATATAAATATATTAGTATTGGAGAAACACCTACACTGCAACATCCTGTCATACATACCAGCATGGATGTCCTGTCCACCATAGGAGCAGGTAGAGTATCAAACTGAGATCATACATGTCCATTGTGAATGTTCACCTTTTTTTCCCATTTTAGGTTGCAGACAGTAGGCGTATGCATATACTTGACAAGGGGCGTGAGCGTTTGTATAGGCCCTTTCCTAGATAAAGACAAAGACGTGTCTGGATCTGAGCACTCATATGTCTAGCGCCATCTATGGGTAGGTATGGTTAACCAAAACACGAGGAGAGCCAGGGTTGGAATCTGATTTACAGTAGCACAGAGTGACCACTCTAGCAGTTGTCTATAAATGAACACAGACATGTCCACAACCAACCTGTTTAGCACAGAAATGCCCCTGTCTCTGTTCATCTGCCCTCTCCATCTCTACACTGCCCTCTCCATCTCTACACCGCCCTCTCCATTTCTACACTGCCCTCTCCATCTCTACAATGCTAAACAATGCTCAAAAACACAGTCACAGAGAGGTTTACAGTGAGCATGGTTGATGATCGGTCACATGTACGTTGGCACAGCTGTGCGTATATCAAACACGAAGGGATTCAGTCGGATGTTACACGAACGTGTTATTCACAGTAAAGCCACAGGTCAATAGTGTGACCTCACGTCAGGCCCTCAGTCTCGACAAAGGTGACAACTCTACTGGTTTGGGTTCTGTGGTTTCATCTGCAGGAAGAACAAGAGATAACACATCCTTTCTGTGTGCAGAAACACTGAATTCTGGCCATTCAAACTGTCTTATGAGAGGTCATTACTGTGACCCCTGCCTGTCCTCTCTTGCCAAGGACTGGATTCTACTGCTGTCTTCTTGTGATCAGGTGATGTGAATAGGATATTGGAGCAAATATAATAATAATAATAATAAAGACCTTTTTAATGTAATTGCTATTTCACATGTATTGGTGAAACAGGAGGAGTTTTTTATGTTTTGTGTAGATATTTGACATTTTTTTGACTGGTCGGTGAATAACTGGAAGTAATGTTGCACAGGCCTCTAGGGGGAGCTCATCCAGTAGACTTTTCTCAATCTAGGCCTACAGTTGGACAGTTGTTTGCTTTACTCCATAAATGAGTGATGAAGTAATGAATTTCAAATGTAAAACAAGTTGAACTTTTATATTTGAATACAACAGTGTTGTCAGATGTTGTAAGTGTTTTTGATAAATGTCCTTTACACTCACCAGCCACTTCATTAGGACCACCTTGCTAGTACCGGGTTGGACTCCCTTTTGCCTTCAGAACTGCCTTAATTCTTTGTAGCCTAGATTCAACAAGGCGCTGGAAACATTCCTCAGAGATTTTGGTCCATATTGACATGATAGCATCACGCAGTTGCATTTGTTGGCTGCACATCCATGATTCGAATGTCCCGTTCCACCAGATCCCAAAGGTGCTCTATTGGATTGAGATCTGGTGCAAATCACCCACACCTGTCACGGTCACTACTTATACCACGCACTCCCTTCACTCGGTGTCTGGTATCGCACTATACGGATAACATTGGATTTCCTGCTACCTGACTTTGATGAGTATTGTAAGTGTTCGCACTCAAGTTTGTTCTCGTTTTGTTCATAGTCTTATAGTCCAGGCAAAGTAGCGTTTTACGACAGACTAATTGTAAAATATTTTTTTTCAGCATAGATCATTTCTATGAGGTGTCCAGAACAACATACTAATGCACATGAGCGTCACATTTTTGAGGTGTATTTTTGCCATGCATTTATTAGCACACATCTCAGATTGATGAGAATTAACGTCTCGGTTACTTACGTAACCTCGGTTCCTTAAGCAGGAACCAGATATAACACAATGGTACATGACGAATGTCATGGTTACAAATCGAAGCATTTATCTATTCACGCCTGAAAGGCCGCGAGATCTGTCAGCGCGCGCTCCTGGCCCCGCCTGCCAGGAGTACTATAATACCATTACGCGCGCCCAGATCTGCCTTGGAAAGAAACTGAGCAAGACAACCAATCCAAGGTAACACTGTACACGCCAACCTTGTTATATCTGGTTCCTGCTTAAGGAACCGAGGTTACGTAAGTAACCGAGACGTTCCTTATCGCAGTTCACTGCGATATAACACAATGGGACCCTATACATTCCCGCGTGATAATACAGTGGCAGCCAATTACACACACCAGCTCTACTGAAGCCTTTGCCCTCATAGAGGTTCATACGGCCGCTGGCGGTGAACATATTAACAGGGCAACCTTTGTCATAGGCGGCAAGGATCGCGATCCTGCGCCTGTAGGAAACCACCCTGGAGTGTTTCATGTGCAACAAACATGTAGACACCAATGAACACACTTATCATATACATCGTTCTCAGGTCAGGGGATTCAGAGATCGCTCGCCTGCAGAACACCAAGAATTTAACAGGGCCACCTTTATCATAGGCGACAGGGATCCGTGATCCTGCGCCCGTAAGAAAACCCTGGGATGTTTCATGTGCAACATAACATGTAGACACTAATGAACACACTTATCATATCTATCGTTCTCAGGCCAAGGGATTCAGAGATCGCTTGCCCGCAGAACGCTATGAAGAAAACTAGGTTCAGCCACATCTAACATATAGAATCTAATGAAAGTGTGGCGAGAACTCCAGCTTGCCGCTTTGCAAATATCTTCCACTGAGACGCCCTTTAGTAAGGCCCATGAAGACGAGACCCCCCGCGTAGAGTGCGCATGCAACTTCTCCGGGGGATCTAGAGACAAGCTCTTATAAGACAACACGATAGCCTCTACTATCCAACGGGAGAGGCTCGGTCTGCCTTTTGCGCGTGCACCGAAGCACACGAATAGCTGATCTGACTGTCTGAAAGCTCTAGTGCGCTCTGCGTAACAGCGGAGAGCGCGCACTGGACAGAGTTTATTCAAACGTTCCTCCTCTGCTGACGCAAAAGGAGGAGGCGAGAAAACTGCTAATTCAATCACCTGATTGCGGAATGGGGTTACCACCACTTTAGGTGTGTAAGCAGCATTAGGTCGCATAACCACTCTGTCACCAGCGATCGAGAACTGAAGGCACGATGGACTGACTGACAGGGCTTGCATGTCACCAACGCGTTTTGCTGACGTTAACGCCAGCAGCAGCGCGGTCTTTAAAGAGACAAACTTTATGTCCACTGTCTCCAGGGGCTCGAACGGAGGCCCTGTGAGAGCACGTAACACCACTAGCAGATCCCAAGAGGGTATGAGGTGTCTCTCTGGCACCCTGAGCCGTCTCACCCCCGCCATAAAGCGTGACGCTAGCGGGTGACTGCCAGGAGAACTGCCATTAATGCCTGCGTGGCAGGCTGAAATGGCAGCCATGTACACTTTGAGAGTAGAAGCCGCCTTCCCCTCATCAAACAACTGCTGTAGGAATTCGAGAATAACGCCCAGCGCGCAGTTAACGGGGTCGTGCTGACGCGCAGCACACCACTGCTCAAAACTGCGCCACTTCAGCGTATACAGAGCCCGTGTTGATACAGCTCGGTTACTCTGTATTGTAGCCACCACCGCGTCCGACAAGCCTGACGCTATGAGCCTGCACCTTTCAGGTGCCAGGCTTTGAGACGCCACCACTCCGGATGGGGGTGCCACACCGTCCTGTGCGCCTGCGTTAGGAGGTCTCTCCGTAGAGGCAGCTCCCAAGGCTGCTGCACTGACATATTGACCAGATCTGCCACCCACGGCTGGTTGGGCCAGTGGGGGGCTATCAATACCAATTCCCTGCCCTCGCCCGCAATCCTGCACAGCACCTGCTGGAGGAGCGGGATCGGGGGAAAAGCATATAGGGGTAGGGCTGGCCACTGGTGGCCCAGCGCGTCTATGCCTAGTGGGGGATCGTCGCCCCCTAGCGAGAACCAGAGCGGGCAGCAGGTGTTCTGCCTGTTCGCGAACAGGTCCACCTGCGCCTTGAAAAAACGCACCCAGATCTGACCTATTACTTGTGGGTGAAGGCACCAGTCTGCTGCTCGAGGATCGCCCCTCGATAACAGGTCTGCACCGTAGTTGAGGTGGCCTGGTATATGAACTGCCCTGAGGGACAGGACGTGTCTCGCTGCCCACAGGAGCAGGCGAGTCGCCCAATGGTGTAATGACGGGGAGAGCACTCCGCCCTGGCGATTTATATATGCCAAGGTCGCAGTGTTGTCCGTCCTCACTAGTACATGCTGACCACTCAGCCTGGGCAGAAAGTGTTGTAGAGCTAGGACTACTGTTCGCAGCTCTAACACATTTATGTGAGACGCGGCTTCTGTCACAGACCAGAGACCGTTCACGCCTCTCCCTTCGCAGACCGCTCCCCAGCCTTTGGTGGAAGCGTCTGTGGTCACCACCACGCGACGCGACACTATGCCCATAGTGCCTGACGCGGCGAGAAACCAGGGGGTTCTCCAGATCGCCAGGGCTTTCCTGCATCTGGAGGACACCACTACTCTGCGATGCCTGTCTGTGACTGCGTTGAGCTTCATAGACAGGTACCATATTTGGAATGGCCGCATACGCAACATCCCTAACGGGAGCGCTATAGCGGCCGACGCCATCATTCCTAACAGGCGTTGGCAGCGCAGCGACGAGACTGACTGTCCCCGTCGGAACTGGCGCACGCATGCTTTGATGGCACTTATCCGTTCTTGAGACAGCCTGACCTCCATGGAGGTGGAGTCTAAGATCATACCCAGAAAATGCGTAACTTGCCTGGGGCAGAGAACGCTTTTCTCTCTGTTTACAACAAAACCCAGTCGATACAGGTGTGCCACCACTAGATGGCCATCCTGCACTGCTGCAGCTTTTGAATGGGAAGCAATTAACCAGTCGTCCAAATAGTTGTACACGCGTAAGCCGCGTAGACGTAATGGGGCGATAGCTGCCTCTACGCACTTTGTGAATACCCTCGGCGCTAGGGACAGGCCGAATGGGAGTGCGTTGAATTGGTACGCTATTCCTCCGAACGCAAACCTCAGATATTTCCGATGTCTGTGGTGGATCGGAATGTGGAAATAAGCGTCTTTTAAGTCTATCGTGATAAACCAATCGTTTGGCCTTATAAACTGCACAAGCCTGCGTGGGGTCAACATTCTGAACCGCAGCGGCATGAGTGCTTTGTTTAACACACGTAGATCTAATATAGGCCGATAATTCCCGTCTCTTTTGGGTACGAGGAAGTAACGGCTGTAGAAGCCTGCATTCCTTTCTTTGAAAGGAACTCTGCTTATGGCATTTTTTCTGAGCAGGGAGATAATCTCTTCCCGTAGGAAGTGAGACTGTTCTCGCTGTATCACAGACTGTATTACTCTGCTGAAAGGCGGAGGGGAACGGGCGAACTGCAGAACGTAACCCTTTGAGACCGTCTTTAGCACCCATGGTGACACTGCGCATGCGCGCCAACTTTCTGCACAACCGGGGAGGTTGTGCTCTGAGTTGAATTTGTCGGGGACTAACCCGCTCATGGTCAATGAGTCTAAGCCTAGATCTACACCCACTCCGCCTAGGGAGGGGGACGAGATCTGGGGCTGCCCCCTCATGTTTTCGAAAAAAAAAATTGGGGGTGCGATCGCACTGTGTGCATCGCGGGGGGAGTTGCACAAGCATGCCTGGGCACTGCGCCATCTGGGACAGGAGTTAGGACATATGATTGTGGTGCTTGTGAAAACCTGCTTACCGTGCTGGACATGATTTCCACATGTGAGCGACGGGCTGATTTCTTTGGAGGCGGTGTGGGCTCCACCGCTCCCCCCTGTGTGACGAGTGGCTGACTCACGGTCAGGGAGCCTGAGGGTGCTGCCGCGGAGCCTGGGCTGCGCCCTGGGCAGGGCGCGCAGCTGGTTGTTGTGCTGCAGGCTGCGCTGGAGGGCGGAAGGGTTGTCTCTGCCAGCCTCGCCCGGTGGATACCTTTGCTGGAGGCGCTGGCGAGCGGAACCCGCTTCTCTTCCGGCCCGGTGCGGGTGTGGTGTGTCCTGAGGAGGACGTCTCACCCGCGCCACTAGAGCGAGGCATCCAAGCCTGGAATACCTCTCTGCTCTTCTGCTGTTCTTCGAACTTGGCAGCCATTGTGACCACTGCTTCCCCGAAGGCGCCCTGAACAGAGACCGGGGCGTCGAGGAGTGGTGCTTTTTCTCTGTCTGACAGCTTAGCCAGTGATAGCCACAGAGACCTCTGGGTAGCCACCGCGGCACCCATCACCCTCCCCAGTGCCTGTGCCGTGCACCGAGTTAGTCTGAGCGACAGATCCCTGCCACAGACGGGTGATCTTCCCCCAGCGACAAGGCAAGCTCAGTCAGGAGCTTTGCCTGGTAGCGCTGTAGCAATGCAGCCGTATTGGTCGTGCAGGCAGCCTGCCCTGCAGCCAAGTAGGACTTCTCTGCCAGCTGAGCCTGGTGTCTGCTCACCTGCGTGGGCAGGAGAGGCTTCTGGCCGAGACGCATCGTGGGGGATGCGGGCGAGAGGTAGCCCGCTACTGCATCCTCCACCTGAGGAAAGGAGAGGTAGCCCCTCTCCTTAGCCATGTGGAGCTGCATGTAGGGCGCGAACCCCGGCACCGGGGCTCGGCCCGAGTAGGGTATCGCCCATGTCGCCTGCAGTTCCTCGTGCACCTCCTCAAAGAAGGGGATGCTGGAGGGAACTGACGTGGCGGGGCCAGCATAGAACTCCCCGTCCAGCAGCGAGGACCGCACACTGGGAGGGGGAGGGAGAGGGAGCCCGAGGCAGCTGGCTGCTCTCAGCGCAACCTCGTGGAGCTGCTGGCCCAGGAGCCGAGACGAGGTAGGAGGTGTCTCCACCCGCAACCTGACGTCATGGCTCGTCTGCATTGCTTCCGCGATTGAGCTGTGCCCATCGGAGAAGTCTAGCAGACTATCATCATCCAGGCTGATGTCCAGCTCGAGCGCATCGTGGGGGATTGCCTGGACACCGCTTGGTTGAAGCTCCTCCGCCTCGCTGCCCGCAGCCCCAGGGCTGACAGGCGGCGGAGACGGGGAGAGACCCGGGAGCGGAGCTGCCGCCGCAAGGCGACTGCTCACGCTCACCAAGTCCAAGGCTGAAGACGCACTCATTCTTACGGGGGCGTCAGCCCCGGATGGAACTAGTGCAGTCTCCTCGGCGTCCTTGCGCTTCCTGAACGCAAGGCGCCTGGTAGCCTTAGCTAGCGGGAGGCTAGCACAGATGGGACAGACAGGGGCTTCGCCTGAGAAGGCGCCCTCCGCGTGGTCCCTGCCTAGGCAGGTCATGCACCGACGGTGGCGGTCGCCCTTGGGACGGACGTGACCGCAGTCGGGGTAGTGTCTGGCCATCTTTATCAATCTGAAAGTAGAGAAGAATGTTAAAACACAAGCACACTATCTGCAACGAACACGTTGTTAGCAAGCTAGCAGGCTAGTCAGAGACTTAGCCAGCCAGGCAGCAAGGATAGCAGCAACTACTTTCAAATGAAATTAAGCCAATGAATTAAGCCAATGAATTTCGTGGCGCCCTGAGCTAGTGAGGGTTAAGGAACCCGATAACTCACCAACCCGCAGAGAGCGAAAGCACACAAAACTCTTTTGACTGTGGTAAGCGTTTGAGATATACTCAGAGATGTTCACTCCGTCTTGCGAAGTTTCAAAAGAGGCAGATCTGGGCGCGCGTAATGGTATTATAGTACTCCTGGCAGGCGGGGCCAGGAGCGCGCGCTGACAGATCTCGCGGCCTTTCAGGCGTGAATAGATAAATGCTTCGATTTGTAGCCATGACATTCGTCATGTACCATTGTGTTATATCGCAGTGAACTGCGATAAGGAAACATATTTCCTCAACTAGGATTTCTTAGGACTTTTAGTATGTTGTTCTGAATTAGAATTTGTATGCATGTATTGCTATGTTCCAGTTTGTCATGCAGTTTTTCATGCTAGCTTCCTCTAATAGGCCTACTTTGAGGATATAGTTTGGTGTATAGCTCGGTGTACATCGTCTCTATATGGTTCTAAAAAGTTGACAGTAGGGTCAGACGGTTCAAAGGCCTGTTCTCAGACCCAAACAAACCACACAGGACAGGCCTCATACCCACAGACCACAACATACAAAGTGACCCAAAAAAAATGCATCCTTCGGTAACTTGGTGTGACATTTCTTTCAGAGATTGTGAAAACCGATTGGGTTGCAGGACAGGCAAATAGAACATGTTGGTCCTTCATCATCCATTTGGGACGGTGTAACATGAAACGCAGTCGTCACTTTTTACCCACATTCATGACATCTCTACACTCACTGGCCCTACCCCGCTTGTGTTGTACATAACTACTGCATAAAGTAAAGGTAAATGTTTTGTGACCATCATTAAAAGATAAATATACATGGGAAATGTTTCTCATCTTGCATTCTGAAGGACATGAATTCAAATAAATTCCATTTCATTTATATAGTGCCAATAGCAATTGTCTTGCAGTGCTTTACAGAGGGCGAGGAAGCACTCCCTTTTAACAGGAAGAAACCTTGAGCAGAACCTCAGCTCAGAGGGGGGACCCATCTGCTTGAGGCCGGCCCAGGAGAGGGATAAACAAAGGTAGGTCTCCCACAGACGTCCAGTGAGGACCCTAACCTGCCACACTGCCCCGATCACCCAAGCTCAGCCAACTCTTCACAAATTACATTTATGTCTTTTTTTGGGTCTGGTCAGAAACTTTTCACCGTGGTTTTTCTTTCCTGTTGCTGTGACTACCTCTCTTCAGTTCTCTCTTCTCCTGTTCAGCCTGACCTTAATTTCTGCGATGGATCATGGAATGGACAAAGAGACAAATAAGAGCAGGTGACACAAAGAACCATGAAAAAAGAAAAAATGTCCCCCCTTAGACCCCCTTTCCACTAGAATAAAATGAGACTGTAGTTCCTTAATTAGAAGTTTCATCTACTTGAATCAAATAAAACATAAATCAACCTGCCACAGGTTTCACCCTCAACTACATGCACACATACGGTACATGTATAGGCTTGTGCACATACACACATGCACACGCAGACAACTCTTTGCTGGTGGGCTGATTAGCAGACATCTGAATGGAAACCACCTATCAAACGCTTGCAACTCTGGCATTTGCAGGCTTGGTGTTTTTTCTGCTGGTCGGACAAAATCTACTTCCTGTGGTGTGTTTTTTTTTGCACGTAATATATCCCCATTCCTCACCCGTAAGCACAGTCACAGTATAGTGAACCATGGACGCTACAGGGAGAATGAAAAGAATCCTTCTCTTGTTGCATATTCTCTCCATATCAGGTAAGGATGAAGTCTGTCTCTCTGTGTCTCTGAATATGCCTGTGAAGTGGTAGACAAAGGTTTGTTTACAGTAATACTCCTTTGGTAAGGTTATTGCGTTATGATTATGGCTGAGACAAATGAAAAGTATCAAAAACTGACGCATCAAAACAGTGATAGAATCTAATGAGCACGCCAAACTTGAAGAAAGGACCGGAAGACATAGTCAGGATTTCTGGAGTTTATTTCAGTGTGGAGACTCCCTCTAAGCGTGTTGCTGAGAGAATGGCCTACCTGATTGTAGGAATGTGTTGGCATTTATACCATTCAGTCAAGTAGAATACGGGGGGGGGGGGTGTAAGACCACACCCAATAGGTAAGGGCAGGAAGGGGAGACAGTGGGGTAGGGGTTCACCAGTGGGGGAGCGGGTCCTCTGAGGGGGGAAGGGAGGACAGAACAGAGGACAAAGGGTGAAGGGGAGGGGGGGGGGGGTGTTGATAGCAGGAAGGAGGCTATCATATGATGATCAGATGATACAAAATGATGACTTCAGAAGTAAAGATAGCTGCTAGCACTCATATAATTCAAATTTCAAAATGTCTTATAATGTACGATCAGGAAACCACAATAATATTGGAAGAGTAATAGATCATGCTCAAATATCAAATGTGACTTTTGGGATGTCACAATGTGAGGTGTTTCATTTACGACTATTCATTTTCATTGTCCTCTGCTCCGGTGAACAGGTATGAGTTCTACAACCATGGTTAACATCTCTTCAAGTGTGGGCAAGGATGTCAGTTTACCATGTGCTGTGAATTCAAACGATACCATCGTTGTCCAGATTCAATGGCAGAAACAGGTGGGTCATCACCAGGAGGAGCAAATCGTTATCTACAATCCAATTCATGGGGAATACAAATCACCAGGTGACAAGGGAAGTCTAAGAGCCATTACAAATCCTTCAAGTGGTCGGCCAGAGAGCTTTCATTTGGACCTGGAGGATCTGGAGCTACAGGACAGTGCTCTTTACGTTTGTGACATCAATACTTTCCCATCTGGAACAAGCAGACAATATGTGAATTTGCAAGTCAAAGGTAAACAGTTCTCTTGAATGCACGTTTCTGGAATCGCCTTGATTGTATTTCTCGTTCAGTTACTGTAAGGTCATTTACAATACTACCAGTCTTATCCATCAATGTCCATGATTCTGCCATAATTACAATTATTGGGATCACCTAGCCAATACTCTATGGAGGTTCTGCACATACAATACATACATACAATACATGCAATACAATACAATATAATACAATAGGTAAGGGATACGTAACAGGAAGAACAGGACAGGTCTTGTTTCGTCCTGAAGGGATTTATTTTCTCATACTGACCGGCGGATTATCTATTATTCCACTTTATTTTATGGTTACTAGCCAAAACGATGAGACATTCATCCAAAATATCTCTTAAGTTATCGTGTTGCAGTTTCATGGCTTCTGCTGATAAAAATTGTTATTCGATATTCAATATTCTTTTTTTATTTGTTCAATTGTTTGTCAATATGGCTTGTTAAAATTAACATTGGCTATGTACATAATGAAGAACACCTACATCAACCTACACTTTGGAACAAACAAGAACAACCTTTGAATGACATGTCTCCTCTTACATTTACTCATTAATAGGTGAAGAGGATAGAAGTACACCTGCACATCTACTGACAACAGAGGTGCCTGCCAGTCTTAGCTCAAGGCCGCTTGAGAGGACAACACCGTATCCAACAATGTCAAGTAAGTTAACTACATGCACACATACATATATAGCCTTGTGTACAAATGTGTACTGATACGGACTATACATTACACCACTTAATATATGGTTAATATATGGCCCAATACAATACAATTCAATACATACATGCACACATACCTACATACAGTTGCAATCAAAATTATTCAACCCCCATTGCACATTAGGTTTATGGGCAAAATGTACAATTTCTCAGCTGTTTGCAATAAACAAATTACACAAGAACTGTTTAAGTAGTTCAATGAAACTAATATTACAAGGGTTCTCATCCAAATTTACATTTACATTTACATTTACATTTAGTCATTTAGCAGACGCTTTTGTCCAAAGCGACGTACAAGGGAGAGAACAGTCAAGCTAAGAGCAATAAAAAAGCATGGTGTAACAATAAATACTACTTTACATGAGAATTAGAAAACAACAACCTAGAAAAGAGGAAAAAAGAAGTGCAGGAATGCACTGCTGAAGTGCAAGTTAAGCGCTAGTCAGGTGCCAGTTAGGAGGGGAGGTGCTCTCTGAAGAGTTGGGTCTTCAAAAGCTTCTTGAAGGTAGAGAGGGACGCCCCTGCTCTGGTAGTACTAGGCAGTTTGTTCTACCAACGTGGAACTACAAATGAAAATAGTCTGGATTGCCGTGCTTGCACGGACGGCAGTGCCAAACGACGCTCACTAGACGAGCGCAGCGTCCTGGGTGTAACATTTGCCCTTACAAGAGCATTTAGGTAGTTGGGAGCAGAACCAGTAAGCACTCTGTAGGCAAGCATAAGTGACTTGAACTTAATGCGAGCAGCTACTGGCAGCCAGTGGAGCTCGATGAGTAGCGGGGTGACGTGTGCCCTTTTCGGTTGGTTGAACACCAGACGCGCCGCCGCGTTCTGGATCATCTGTAGTGGTTTCACCACGCAAGCCGGGAGGCCCGTTAGGAGGGCGTTGCAGTAGTCAAGGCGGGAGCTCACCAAGGTTTGCACCAGCAGCTGGGTGGCATACTGGGTTAGGTACGGCCTGATTTTGCGGATGTTGTATAGCGCAAAGCGGCACGACCTGGAGACAGAGGCGATGTGGGCCGTGAAGGTCAGTTGGTCATCAATAATGACCCCGAGGTTTCTTGCTGTTTTGGATGGAGCAAGAGATAAAGAGTCAGTATTGATCTTGATGTTGTGGTGGATGACCTGTTTGGCTGGGAAGACCATCAGTTCCGTTTTGGCCAGGTTCAGCTGAAGGTGGTGATTTTTCATCCATGTGGATATATCAGCGAGACAGTCCGAAATCCGCGCCGAGACCGTGGTGTCCTCAGGAGGGAAAGACAGAAACAGTTGAGTATCATCGGCATAAAAGTGGTAGGAAAAACCATGCGAGCGGATGATAGGGCCCAACGAGGTGGTGTAAATGGCAAAGAGAAGTGGTCCCATCACCGAGCCTTGGGGCACCCCAGTGGTGAGGCGGTGAGGTACAGACAGCTGACCTTGCCATGACACGTTGAACGAGCGCCCAGTGAGGTAGGATTCAAACCAGGAGTGCGCATTGCCAGAAATGCCCATACTTGACAGTATGGACAGAAGGATGCGGTGGTTGACTGTATCAAACGCAGCTGATAAGTCAAGCAGGACGAGAGCCGAGGATTGAGCTGCTGCTCTAGCTGTTTTTAAGGCCTCCATTACAGACAAATTCAACACAAAATGCTACTTTTAATGACTTCTGCAGTCTCAAAATTATTCAACCCCTCATGACCAGCATCTTCAGTACTTAGTAGAGCACCCTTTTGCTGTTATGACCTGCTGCAAACGTGATGCATAGCCAGACACCAGCTTCTGACAGCGTTCCTGAGGAATCTTGGCCCACTCCTCATGGGCAATGGCCTCCAGTTCAGTAATATTCTTGGGTGTGCGTTTTGCAACCGCCTTCTTCAAATCCCACCAGAGATTTTCGATGGGGTTCAAGTAAGGCGACTGTGACGGCCACTCTAGAATCTTCCATTTCTTCTTCTGAAACCAAGCCTTGGTGGACTTTGAGGTATGCTTGGGATCATTGTCCTGTTGGAAGGTCCAATGACGCCCAAGCTTCAGCTTCATCACAGACGGCATGACGTTTTTTCCTAAGATTTCCTGATACTTGACTGAATCCATCGTGCCCTCCACACGCTGCAGGTTTCCAGTGCCAGAGGCAGCAAAGCAGCCCTAGAGCATCACTGAGCCACCGCCATGCTTCACTGTAGGCAGGGTGTTCTTTTCAGCATATGCTTCATTCTTCTTCCTCCAGACATACCGCTGATCCATAGGCCCCGAAAAGTTCCAGTTTTGTTTCATCGCTCCAAAGAACAGAATTCCAAAACTTTGATATGGTTTTCAGCATATTGGAGCCGACTTTTCTTGTACTTTTGGGTCAGTAGTGGTGTGCGTCTTGGAGTCCGGGAATGGAACCCTTCAGTGTGTAGTATGCGCCTTACTGTGCAAACTGAAACCTCAGTGCCTGCTTCCACCAAGTCTTGCTGCAGGTGTTTTGCAGTCACTCAAGGGTTTTTGACCACTTTTGACCACTTTTGACCAATAAGAGCAGGTGACACAAAGAACCATGAAAAAAGAAAACATCTTCCCCCTTAGACCACCTTTCCACAAAAAAAAAATGAGACTGTAGTTCCTTAATTAGAAGTTTCATCTACTTGAATCAAATAAAACATAAATCAACCTGCCACAGGTTTCACCCTCAACTACATGCACACATACATGTATAGGCTTGTGCACATACACACACGCACCCATACACATGTCTGGTCTTAAAGTGATGGACAACTCTGTGCTGGTGGGCTGATTAGCAGACATCTGAATGGAAACCACCTCTGGCATTTGCAGGCTTGGTGTTTTTTCTGCTGGTCGGACAAAATCTACTTCCTGTGGTGTGGTTTTTTTGCACGTAATATATCCCCATTCCTCAATTGTAAGCACAGTCACAGTATAGTGAACCATGGACTCTACAGGGAGAATGAAAAGAATCCTTCTCTTGTTGCATGTTCTCTCCATGTCAAGTAATGATGAAGTCTGTCTCTCTGTCTCTCTGAATATGCCTGTGAAGTGATAGACAAAGGTTTGTCAGTAGTACTCCGTTGGTAATGTTATGATTATGGCTAAGACAAATGAAAAGTATCAAAAACTGACGCATCAAAACAGTGCATCTAATGAGCACGCCAAACTTGAAGAAAGGACCGGAAGACATAGTCAGGATTTCTGGAGTTTATTTCAGTGTGGAGACTCCCTCTAAGCATGTTGCTGAGAGAATGGCCTACCTGATTGTAGGAATGTGTTGGCATTTATACCATTCAGTCAAGTAGAATACGGGGGGGGGGGTGTAAGACCACACCCAATAGGTAAGGGCAGGAAGGGGAGACAGTGGGGTAGGGGTTCACCAGTGGGGGAGCGGGTCCTCTGAGGGGGGAAGGGAGGACAGAACAGAGGACAAAGGGTGAAGGGGAGGGGGGGGGGGTGTTGATAGCAGGAAGGAGGCTATCATATGATGATCAGATGATACAAAATGATGACTTCAGAAGTAAAGATAGCTGCTAGCACTCATATAATTCAAATTTCAAAATGTCTTATAAAGTACGATCAGGAAACCACAATAATATTGGAAGAGTAATAGATCATGCTCAAATGTCAAATGTGACTTTTGGGATGTCACAATGTGAGGTGTTTCATTTACGACTATTCATTTTCATTGTCCTCTGCTCCGGTGAACAGGTATGAGTTCTACAACCATGGTTAACATCTCTTCAAGTGTGGGCAAGGATGTCAGTTTACCATGTGCTGTGAATTCAAACGATACCATCGTTGTCCAGATTCAATGGCAGAAACAGGTGGGTCATGACCAGGAGGAGCAAATTGTGATCTACAATCCAACTCATGGGGAATACAAATCACCAGGTCACAAGGGAAGTCTAAGAGCCATTACAAATCCTTCAAGTGGTCGGCCAGAGAGCTTTCATTTGGACCTGGAGGATCTGGAGCTACAGGACAGTGCTCTTTATGCTTGTGACATCAATACTTTCCCATCTGGAACAAGCAGACAATATGTGAATTTGCAAGTCAAAGGTAAACAGTTCTCTTGAATGCACGTTTCTGGAATCGCCTTGATTGTATTTCTCGTTCAGTTACTGTAAGGTCATTTACAATACTACCAGTCTTATCCATCAATGTCCATGATTCTGCCATAATTACAATTATTGGGATCACCTAGCCAATACTCTATGGAGGTTCTGCACATACAATACATACATACAATACATGCAATACAATACAATATAATACAATAGGTAAGGGATACGTAACAGGAAGAACAGGACAGGTCTTGTTTCGTCCTGAAGGGATTTATTTTCTCATACTGACCGGCGGATTATCTATTATTCCACTTTATTTTATGGTTACTAGCCAAAACGATGAGACATTCATCCAAAATATCTCTTTTAAGTTATCGTGTTGCAGTTTCATGGCTTCTGCTGAGATAAAAATTGTTATTCGATATTCAATATTTTTTTAATTTGTTCAATTGTTTGTCAATATAGCTTGTCAAAATTAACATTGGCTATGTACATGATGAAGATCACCTACATCAACCGACACTTTGGAAGAAACAACAACAACCTTTGAATGACTTGTCTCCTCCTTTATTTACTCATTGATAGGTGAAGAGGATAGAAGTACACCTGCAAATCTACCGACAACAACGGTGCCTGCCAGTCTTAGCCCAAGGACGCTTGAGAGGACAACACCGAATCCAACCATGTCAAGTAACTTAACTACATGCACACGTACATATATAGGCTTGTGTACAAATGTTTACCGATACTGACTACGACTGATACGGACTATACATTTTCCCACTTAATATATGGTTAATATATGTGAAAGGCAGCATTGACCAAGACCTGTCCATGGCATCTCAACAAGATCTTCCACTTGTTTGTTTTTTATCTAGTTCTAGTTAAAGGTTAGTCCATGATTCTTATCCAATACACTCATGGTCCACTAGCTGCCCATCCTGTGTGTGTGCCCTGGTGTTTGTACAAAGTCCTGGCTCTGTAAATGGGAAACGAACACAGTGGTTTGGACAGAGCCATTAACAGTTCCAGCCACAAAAAAGAGGGGTGTAATTTGATTGGCTGTTGGGCAACCTTTTGCCAATATTGCGGACTCCACCTTTAAGGCATTATTAATCTCCTAAGGTAGTGTGATTGGCACAACATGAAACTCACACTGGGAGGCTAAACAGACATAATGAAATATACTGAAGTGTTGAATGTAGATCTCCTCTCTTTTCCTTGTATTTCCCAAGCGCCAGCCAGCGGAGAAAGATACTGGCCATTCTTCATCAGACTGGCCACTCTGACCGTGCTCCTCATCACAGGTCTTCTCTGCTGCAGGTACCTCTTTCAGAAGAGGTCAGTAACCCCACAGACACCGAAACATACAACATACCAAACACCATAGCAGGGTTAAACAACAACACATCGTTATTTTGTGGTTTTGTTGCAATGGCTTTCTTCACTTGTTCAGTCCCCCCAGGATTTCGCGGGCCTTTTTTTGTGATAGTTGCGGCCCAAAATTCCTGATTTCGCGGAAGCTTTTCCCAAAAGTTGCGATGAAAGTTGCTGTGTTTTTTAGGTGTTTGTTGCGATGAAATTGTGGGAGCAAGTGAAAGTTGCGATAAAAAAGTTGTGAATTTCCCTCTTTGTAATTATAATTAAGTTATTGGTTGAAAAATAAGTATATAATAAACAAACATTCATTAAAGAACAAAACTATTGATAAATGGTCCCCTAAATAACCTTACCAACATGCCAAACAAAAGATTACCAGGACTACAAAAATGTAGTAAAATAGGCTGTTTTGCCCTCTGCTTATTTAGGTCAGCAAATGTATATTGCTTGTATTGTTGTTATAGAAACGAACACATTATTGTATTGAACCGATTTTTAAACGGGTTGGTTTGTTATAAACGTCAGAGATGTAGTTATGACACTGCATACTTATGAATAATTATGTTATTTTCTTAAAAATATCCAAAAAGCATCCTGAATTATAACCACGTTAATAACGTTTGTAAGAAACCAAACCATTTGTAAATCCGTTGAAAATTGAGCAAGTTATGGTTATTTAAAAAGTACATACCAATACCAACACAATGTTATGGGTGAGCGAACTGACCGGGGCAAGATGGCCGCCATGTATGACTCCGTTGGACGAGACTGTCGGCGGGGAAAACGCATTTCCTAAAGAATGCGTGTTGAAACCGGAAGTCGTCACTTTACTCCGTTTGATTAGGACCTTTACTTTTTAGTTGAGAAGTTGTGTTGATCGCCTGACATGCAAACAATCGGTTTTCTTTAAATTATTATTATTTTCGTGAAGTTATACGGCTTATGTGAATGAAGCTATCTACACAACTTTTTATATGTCTACATTGACTCGGTTAGTTGTTCATGTGGTACACGAATGTTGCAGAGTATTGCAGGTCTTAACTGAAGCTAACGCTTAGACCAACAATCCATTGGAACACATAGTAGCTAGCTAGCCTCGCTGCTAATAAGTATAACGTCAGCATGCTGATGTAAACCTTGATATCTCCGGGAATAGGTTCTTGGTGTAGTAGACGTATAAAGAATCACGGACACACGAGTTCGAACTGAAAAGACTTTACTCAAACTCCAGCAACAACGAATAACTCCTTTTCCTTGCTTTCTAGTATATATCCCATTACCCGCAACGCATTATGGGTATTACAGTTCTTACACTGATATGAATAGACCCATTATAGTCAGGTGGCTTAATGCTCAATTGACTTGTTAACCGAACTTTTACGAAGTCATACAACTAAACACACAAGTGACTTGTTAACCTATGTCTACATTGACTCGGTTAGTTGTTCATGTGGTACACGAATGTTGCAGAGTATTGTAGGTCTTAACTGAAGCTAACGCTTAGACCAACAATCCATTGGAACACATAGTAGCTAGCTAGCCTCGCTGCTAATAAGTATAACGTCAGCATGCTAATATGAAGACCCATTATAGGCAGGTGGCTTAATGCTCAATTGACTTGTTAACCGAACTTTTATGAAGACATACAACTAAACACACAAGTGACTTGTTAACCAAACTTTTACGAAGCTATATGACCAAACACAAAGCTAGCACTGTTAATTCCGCTATAGCTAGCCAGGTCAATTAACTCGCCTAAGATACTGCAATTTAAGCTAACCAATTACCTCATTTCCCCCAAAATCCATTGATTACGTGTGTTTGTGATGTGTAACATATATCCTTAATCAGTCATTCAAGTTATTAACGTTTATTTACCGCTAGCGATTACACGACACAAGGGTAATTCAATCGCTATTAATGTTGAACTTGAACTTCAACAACGTCACACAACATTAAAAGTCAGGCATCGGCATGGTTCCTAAAGAATAAATCAAAGGTCCTTGTCCATTTCTGTTGACAAGTTTTATCCAACCAGAGACCGGAGTAAAGTGACGATATCCGGTTTCAACACGCATTCCTTAGGAAATGCGTCTTCCCCGCCGACAGAGACATCTAGCCTTTATATATACTGTATATCTATGCATGTGACCTATCTCTGTACTTTCGCGGTCTCCTCTCTTGGCTTCCGTAGTTCGCGTTTCCTTAACTATACTATATTCCTCCCTTTGTAGATTTATTCTATCTTTATCAAATACATTTTAAATCTATCCTGGTATAACATAACATTTCCACATGTAGACGTAGTTTCCAATTCTTGAAGTAAATTATATTATTATTCTCTGATTTAATTTTTTTTACTTTATGTTATTTTATTTTTTATTTTTTTTTAACTTAATTTCTGAGTTGTTTAATGTGTTTTTTTATTTTTTTTGTCTTTTTTGTTTTGTTATGGTTTGTTTATTTATTGTTCTTCTGTACTATGTAGCCTCAATCAGGGCATTGCTGCAAAAGAGCCCTGTGCTCAGTCAATTCTCCCTGAATAAACAATGATGATGATGATGATGATCTCATATTCTTAATTTCAAAGTTTTAAATCAAACAGTTCCTTAACTCTAACAAAGTATTCTGTTCCACAAAATTAAACATTAGACATTTCTTTCAAAAGAGTACATTCTTTGTCTTTTTTTTTTTTTTACAATCATGTTCTGAAACGGGCTGGTTTCTTGATAGCCCTCCCTGATCTGGTGGTTACTTCTGGTGGTTTAGGTTCTGGCACATTGACAGTCTCTTGAGAGGTTTCTACAGCAGGCTGATGCTGTGGATGTGGTGTATCCTCAGGTACTCTCATGTCCATGTTCGGTGTTGCTGGTTCGGGAATGTTAAACTCCAATGGGAAAGGTGCATGTCGGAGGTGTTTGACATTCCTTATCACCAGAGTTCCATTTTCTGTATTGACCAGTTCAAAAGAAGTGTCAGAAGTGCTTCTTAATATGACATAACGAATGTCCTTGTATTTTGCATCTAATTTGCTGTTTCCCAGATTTGCAATGTATACAATGTCTCCAATTTTGAAAGTGTGTTCTTTTGCTCCATGTTTCTTATCTGCATACTCTTTCATTTTGTTTTTGTATTCGTCATGATGTTTTCTGATCCCGAATTCTTCTTCTTCTTCCTTCTCCAAGTTTGGTAGTTTTGTGCGCATATCCCTTCCAAAGATAAGGTAGGCTGGAGTTTCACCTGATGCTCTGTGAGGGGTGGTACGGTATGCCATGAGAATCTTTGGCAATTCCGCCGTCCAGTTCCTTCACATTTGGCTGATCTGAAGGCCTTTTTCAGATAACGATGGAAACCGTCTATCTTACCATTACTCTTGGGGTAATAGGGTGACGCCCTAATGTGCTTGATTCCACAAGTCTCGAGAAAATCTTCGAAGAGATGAGCTACAAATTGTCTGCCATTATCAGTCACTACCTCTAGGGGGTATCCAAAGCGTGCAAAGATTTTCATCAGTTCTCCAATCACTGACTGTGATGATATATCTGATAACACTATAGCTTCTGGGTAAGACGTGTAGTAATCAATGACTGTCAGTATGTGTAGATTTCCTATTGGACCAACTAAATCTATGCCTAACTTTGTCCATGGCCTTGGAGGTAACTCTAGTGGTTGGAGTGGCTGATCTTCATGTAGTGGTTGGTTCAGAACGCAAGCATTGCAGTTCCTAATCATTCTCTCAATATCAATGTCCATATTGGGCCAATAAAACTTATTTCTGAGAAATTGTTTTGTTCTCACTACTCCTTGATGTGTTTCATGTGCTATATGCATTGCTTGTTTGATTTTACCTTTTGGCAGCACGATCCGGTGCGCTCTCAGGATCAATCCAGTGTGCGTTGATAATTCATCTGCGCATCTTTTATATGGTTGCATTTCCTCAGCAATCTGAGTCGGCCATTGTCCCGTTTGTATGATTGGAACGAGTTGCTGTAGTACGTCGTCCTCCTGTGTGTCTTTTCTGATGTCATCAAGCGTAATGCCAGGCACTTCATTTGTGATGATGGAAAGTACTCTCTCCATGTAATCGTCAACATATTCGTTGTCTTCTGTTACAGCCAAAGGAAGTCTTGAGAGAGAATCTGCGACATTAGAAAATAGAATAGAATAGAATAGAATAGAAAAGCCTTTATTGTCATTGTATTCATACAACGAAATTTTGAGTGCTTCTCCTGTTGGTGTGACGAGGGACAACATATAACACAACAACAACATATAACATAACAATACTACAACTATCCAAAAACAGTAGGAACAGCCCCCCCAAAATATATATATACATTAAGAGTAGAACAAAGTGCGGTGGCATAGACTAAAGTACTTCAATAAATACATCAATTAATACAGCTTTGTTTATGCACATGTGTAAGGTGACTGAGATGGTATGTGACTTGTAGTCAATAAAGTGCTTAGTGTTTAGTGCATGTCGGTATTTAGAGTTCTGATGGCTGTCGGGAAAAAACTGTTCTTAAGACGCGTGGTCCTTGCTCTAAAGGATCTGTACCGTCTGCCTGAGGGCAGGAGAGTAAACAGGTGGTGGCCTGGGTGAGAGGAGTCTTTTAAGATGTTATTGGCCCTGCTAAGGTAGCGGGAGCGGGCAATGGATTCCAGGGAGGGCAGTGAGCAGCCAGTGATTTTTTGTGCTGTGTTGATGACCCTTTGGAGGGCTCTCTTGTCTGCTGCGGTGCAACCGGAGTACCACGCCGAGATGCAGTAGGTTAGTACACTTTCGATAGTGGTGCGGTAGAAGGCCACCATCAGTTTACACTCCAGGTTGTTTTTCCTGAGTACTCTCAGGAAGTGTAGTCGCTGCTGTGCCTTTTTTACTGTCTCTGAGGTGTTGACAGACCATGAGAGGTCATCTGATAAATTGGCTCCTAGGAATTTGAAGGTGTGGACCTTCTCCACACAGTCCCCGTTGATGTAGAGTGGGGCCGGAACTGCACTTTGCCTTCTGTAGTCCAGAATTAATTCTTTCGTTTTTGTGGTGTTCAGTGACAGATTGTTGTCTGAGCACCACACTGTCAGTTTCTGTACTTCATCCCTGTACGCTGATTCGTCATCTTCTGATATGAGCCCGATCACGGTGGTGTCGTCAGCAAATTTAATGATGGTGTTGGTGGGATGGGTTGGAGTACAGTCATGGGTGTACAAGGAGTACAGTAGTGGGCTCAGCACACAGCCTTGTGGAGAGCCAGTGCTTAGAGTGATGGTGGAGGAAAGGTGGGGACCGAGTTTTACAGTTTGTGGGCGGTTTGAGAGGAAGTCCTTTATCCAGGTGCAGATGGAGGGGGAGAGGCCTAGTGCAGTTAGTTTGCTGACTAGTATGTCAGGGATGATAGTGTTAAAAGCTGAGCTGTAGTCAATGAAGAGCATTCTTATATAGGTTCCACGGAGTTCCAGGTGGCTCAGTGCGGTGTGGAGGGCTACGTCGATGGCATCTTCCGTGGACCTGTTTGCTCTGTAAGCAAACTGATGCGAGTCAAATGTGGGGGGAAGGGTTGATTTGATGTGCCGTGAAACCAGTTTCTCAAAGCACTTCATGATTACAGGTGTAAGTGCAATCGGTCTATAATCATTCAAGCTGTTGATGGCTGGTTTCTTAGGGACGGGGATGATGATAGCTGATTTTAGGCAGGGTGGGATGGTGGCTAGAGTGAGAGAAAGGTTAAAGATCTTAGTGAAGACCCCAGCGAGTTGGTTGGCACAGGAATTGAGTACCTTTCCAGATACTCCGTCGGGGCCAGCAGCTTTTCTTGTACTCACTGATTTGAGCACACATCTCACCTCGTGTTCTTGTAGGGTGAGAGTGTGGCTGCTGGGGGTTGGTGGAGTCAGTGCAATTGTGGTGGGCCTGTTGACCTCAAAACGGGCAAAGAAATGATTAAGTTCCTCTGCCAGTGAGGCATCAGCGTGGACAGTGCTGGTGTTGCTGTTCTTGTAGTTGGTGATGTTTTGAATTCCCTGCCACACTCTCCTTGGATTATTATTAGTGAGATGGTCTTCGATTTTTTCCTTATAAGCCTTTTTGGCATCTTTGATGCCTCTCTTCAGGTTGGCTCTAGCAGTACTGTAAAGGTTCTTGTCACCTGACCTGAAGGCGGAGTTCCGCTCCTGGAGTAGGGTCTTGACCTTGCTTGTCATCCAGGGTTTCTGGTTAGGATACACCCGAATCCTTTTGGCTGCAGTCACAGTGTCTGTACAATGATTGATGTAGGACAGTACAGTTCCTGTATATTCCTCCAGGTCCTGTTGTTCGAATATGTCCCACACTGTATGTTCAAAGCAGTCCTGCAGTTGAGAGCTCCCTCGGGCCAGATTTTTATGTTCTTAATGTAAGGTTTTGTCTTCCTCCTGAGCGGTGTGTATGCCGGGATGAGGAGCAGTGAAAGGTGATCTGACTGTCCTAAGTGGGGTAGGGGTGTGGCTCTGTAGGCATGCTTTAAGTTGGAGTATACGTGGTCGAGTGTATTGTTCCCTCTGGTAGCACACTTGACATATTGGGTGAACTTAGGTAGCACTGTCTTCAAGCACGCTTGATTAAAGTCACCTGCTATGATGTGCACTCCGTCTGGATGAGCCTGTTGATGTTTACTAACGGTAGCGTACAGCTGAGAGAGTGCTGCGCTAACGTTTGCATCCGGTGGTATGTAAACAGCTGTTACTATGACAACCGTTAGCTCCCGTGGCAAGTAGAAGGGTCTACACATCGTTGATAGCATTTCTAAGTCCGGTGAGCAGTGACTGTCTATTGTGTTGCTGTTGTTACACCAATCATTGTGTACATAAATGCAAAGTCCCCCTCCTCTGCTCTTACCCGAGTCCATGTTCCTGTCCTGCCTATGGATTGAGCGGTCCGCTAGTCTCACTGCAGCGTCAGGAATTAACGGGTGAAGCCAGGTTTCAGTTATGATCATCACGCAACAATTCCGAATTAAATGGTTTGCTGTGACATGTAGCTCCAACTCATCCATTTTATGGGTGATAGATCTAGCATTGGTGAGAAAGATGCTCGGAAGCGGTGGTTTATGGGGTTGTTTACGTAGCCTTATAAGCAGACCTGCCCGGCTTCCTCGTTTTTGCTTCCTGTCCCTACGCCGCCTACGTCGCTTGCTAGGTCCGCCAACAATCCACGGAGACCCCGGTAATCTTGCAATGTCCTCGGGTATTTTGTGGGTCCACTGAAAATTCCGTGTTACGGATAGCTTCTGCTGCCATCCAAAGTCAATTAAGTCCTGGCGGCTATACACGTAATTTGCTTCACAAATATTGACTAACAAACAAAAAAACAAATACAAAAACATAAAAACAAAACACCAAACTGGAGAGCTAGAAGCCGCTGCGTCCATACGCGCCGCCATC
The DNA here is from genome assembly GCF_900700415.2 of Clupea harengus. Lineage (NCBI taxonomy): Eukaryota > Metazoa > Chordata > Actinopteri > Clupeiformes > Clupeidae > Clupea > Clupea harengus. Next base: position 25,591 of record NW_024880050.1, read on the forward strand.
ACCATGACATTACACTTCCCTGCTATGTGTTCAATTGTGTATTCAAAAGGGTGCAGTCTCATCCCAAGTCTCTGGATTCGTGGTGGTAGCATTGTTGCATTTTCTGGATTAAACATATAGATCAAAGGTTTGTGATCTGTTTGTAAAACAAACTTGCTTCTCCATAAGTATGTTCTGAAGTGTTCTACAGCCCAGACACATCCTAGAGCCTCACGTTCTATTTGAGAATAGCGTCTCTCGGTGGCGGTCAGTGAGCGACTTCCATAAGCTACTGGTTTGTTTTGTCCGTTAGACTGTTTCTGAAGTAGTACAGCTCCTAATCCTATTGGACTGGCATCTGAAATTACAGTAGTCTGTGCGTCAAGCTTGAAGTATGCCAGACATGGTCGGCTTACCATTGCTCTTTTCATGTCATTAAATGACTTTTCAGTCTCACTGTTCCATTGCCATTCTTGACCTTTTCTTGTCAATCTTTTTAGTGGCTCTGATATGTTGGCGTAGTTTGGAATGAACTTCATCAAAAATCCACATGTGCCTCAGAAAGAACGGAGTAATGTCACATTCTCAGGTCTTGGTGCTTTGTTAATGGCTTCAACTTTCTTTGGGTCAGGCTTTATTCCTTCTCCTGAGATCACATGTCCAAGTATTTCAATTTGTTTCAGTCCCAGCACACATTTGTCTTTGTTAAGTGTTAATCCTCTTTCTTGAAATCTCTTAAACACTTTCCTCCAGCCTTTCTTCCAGCTGGTCTTCATCATCTGCATACAGAACCATATCATCCATGTAGCATACAATGCCAGGCATTCCACTTATCAATAAATCCATAGCCTTCTGGTAGGCCTCAGGTGCTGATGATAATCCAAACGGGACTTTTTTGTATCTGTAGCAGCCTCTGTGTGATATAAATGTGGTCAATTTCCTTGATTCTGGGTCTAATATAGTTTGCCAAAAGCCTTTCCTGGCATCGAGTTTTGCATAGACTTTAGAACCCTGAACTACTTGCAATATACTATCAACAGTTGGTACGGGATGCCTTTCTCTGATGACAGCTTTGTTCGCTTCTATGAGGTCTACGCATAGTCTCATCTCAGCTGTATCTTTCTTCAGATCCTTCATTGACTTCCTCTATGATATCCTGCTCATGCATTTTGTCTAATTCCTGATTCACTGCTTCCTTCATGTGATATGGAATTTGTCTCAGTTTCTGTGCTACTGGTGGTACTGATGGATCTACTGTCACTTTGTGCGTGTAGCCGTTCACTTTTCCTAGTCCTTTGAAAAGTTCTGCATATTCTTCAAACAAGTTCTGAAATCTTTCTGCTGAATGTTTTACTGTGTTGATTGTCTCTTTCTTGTTCAGAATTTTCATTGAGAAGCTAGATGTTCTTCCTAACAGTGCTTCAACATCTCCTCTGATAACATAGACATCATCCTTTATCTTACTGTCCTTCCAGCAAAGCTCAGCTTCAAAAAATCCAACGCACGGCAAAGGTGTTTTCTGTCCATATGCATAAAACGTCTTGGTTGTCTGTCTCAACTTTGTATTTATTTTAAACAGTCTATTGTAAAGACCATCTCCTATGAAGTTTCTGCTGCTTCCTGTATCAATTACCATCTTCACTTTTTGTGCATTCATTTGGATTGTTTCTTTGCCTTCTGGATCTACTGAATAAACAAATTCATCAGAATCATCTGAATTCTGCTCATTTACAATCCTAATAGGCTTTTCTGATTTTCTTTGTTTTGAATCATTTTTTCCTTTGATTTCTATTTCTCCTGTCGAGCTGTTCTTTTTCCTACAAACTCGAGCATAATGACCCACCTTCTTACAGTAGAGGCATTTAGCAGTTCTAGCTCCACAGTCATCTGCTGTGTGGTTAGACATTCCACATCTATGACACGCAGTACGGTTGTCATCATCGTCTCTGTCTTTTCCGAATCCTTTAGTTATTTTCTCGTGCCCTGCGCTTGCTCTGTGTCCACTCCTATTGAAGTTCACATGGCTATCTTTCTGATTACTGCCATGAGTGCATTCACGAACGCATCAATAGTTTCGTCTTGAGTCTGAGTTCTTTGTCTGAATTTATGCCTTTCTAGAACAACATTTCTCCGAGGTGTAAAGTAGGTAGTGTAGGAGCCAAATTAACCTTTATGTTGATTCTTATGTTATCTCTCTTTATTAGTATGTGCAAGTGTGTGTGTGTGTAAGAATGGATGAGTGACACTATGGCCGTAGGTGTTTTTACCCCGATCTAGAGGACACCTGAACTTTACCTGAGAGGCTGAAGGTGGAGCCCAAGGGGGAAAGGCCTTAAAATCCAGCAGCCAGAGCATCTGGGCGTGGCTGAGGAAGGCAACAGTTTTTTGACCGTGTGCCAGGACGTTTGCAAAGGAACCATGTGCTTTACGAAATACTCTTTAGTTTAATATCTTTTATTTTATTTCCAACAACTTGTGATCCACCATTCTACAATAAACGGTCAAAGGGACCAACTTCAACTATCATGAAGTGCTTCGAGAGGCTGGTCCTGGCTCATCTTAAAACATGCCTACCACCCACACTGGACCCCCTCCAATTCGCCTACCGCCAGAACAGGAGCACGGAGACTGCCATCTCCACGGCACTACACTCCGCCCTTTCCCACCTGGACAACAGTAACACCTACGCGAGACTGTTGTTCATAGACTTCAGCTCTGCATTTAACACCATAATCCCCTCCAAACTGATCACTAAACTCAGTGATCTAGGCATCAACACCTCCCTCAGAAAGACCCCAGTCTGTCAGGTTAGAAAACAACACCTCCTCAACCCTCATCCTGAACACTGGTGTCCCACAGGGCTGCGTGCTGAGCCTTCTCCTCTACTCCCTCTTCACCCACGACTGCACAGCTGTACATGGTTCTAATACCATTGTAAAGTTTGCAGACGACACAACGGTGATTGGCCTCATCAGCAACAACGATGAGTCGGCCTACAGGGAGGAGGTTCAGCACCTGGCAGAGTGGTGTGCCAATAACAACCTGGCTCTCAACACCAAGAAGACCAAGGAGTTCATTGTGGACTTCAGGAGGACCAAAGGTGGCGCACACACCCCGATCTGTATCAACGGGACGGAGGTGGAGCGTGTCGTCAGCTTTAAATTCCTGGGTGTCCACATCTCCGAGGACCTCTCTTGGACCCTCAACACCTCAACCATAGTCAAGAAGGCTCACCAGCGTCTCTTCTTCCTGAGGAGATTGAAGGCCCATCTTTCTCCTCAGATTCTGGTGAACTTTTACCGCTGCACCATTGAGAGCATCCTCACCAACTGCATCTCAGTCTGGTTTGGCAGCTGCTCTGTTGCGGACCGCAAAACACTCCAGAGGGTAGTGAAAACTGCCCAACGCATCACTGGTTCCCCACTCCCCACCATCGATGCTGTCCAGCGCAAGAGATGTCTGCGGAAGGCGCGCAGCATCGAGAAGGACAGCTCCCATCCCAACCACAGACTGTTTGCCCTCCTCCCCTCAGGGAGGCGCTACAGGGCCCTCCGTTCCCGGACCAGCAGGCTCAGGAACAGCTTCTTCCCTGCGGCTGTCTCCCTGTTGAACTCTGCACCACGGTGATAGTTCCCCCTGGTTACACATATCTATATCACATCTGCACTAATCACCTTTATTGCTGCTCATGTTCTTACTGCTCATACAACTTATATCTTATGTCATACTGTATATACCCTATTTATCTATATTTATATTACCATTTGCACATACTCTGCACTCTTTTACTTTGCACTTCTGGTTAGATGCTAACTGCATTTCGTTGCCTCAGTACCTGTACTCTGTGCAATGACAATAAAGTTGAATCTAATCTAACAACTTCCTTCCTTTACCTGAAGTCTTCACTCAAAGGTCTATGCCGGTGACAAAGGACGACATCCCAACACAGGCGGATTTAAGGAAATGGCCAGTGTTGTGCATGAACGCGTTCATTGAACACGTTCATTTTTATGAGAACGATGAACTGAACGCAATTTCATGACAAATAATGAATTTGAACGGTGAACACGTTCATATTATCTGAGGTCCAGCGCCACTGAGGTCTAGCTAAAACATTACGGAATGTTTTCCTTCTACTGAGGAAAGACGCTGTCTAAATCGAATGCTTGTACCATGTCGTTGCTCAGTACCTGTCAGTACCTGGCCATAGTAATTATTTGTTAAATTGCCCAGACAGACCATGTTTCGGTAAATGACCATATTTGGTATTATGTGGTCATGTGACTCCACTTCTCACGGTGCAATGTTTTGATATCGCTTCACAGCATATTTAGATGGAGTGGCAATTAACTTCGGGCATATTTTCACATAATTGAAAGTTGCACTTTGTTGAAGTTGTGTGCGTCCATGTATACGTGAGTTTGACTTTGTAGCCTACCTTGTCATTTTGTGTTTCTTATAGTTTAGCTTTCTCATAATTTTTACGAGCACTGTCACTTAATTGATCTAGCATGATGCACTGTTTGTGAACTCGCTTAGCATTAGCTGCTAATGTACAAATACAAGTGTTACAGGGGTTTTACCTATGCTAACTTTTGAGCGGTCTTTCATTTAGTGTACATGCCCTTGTTGATCTGAGATTAAGCCAGTAGCATGTCATTGCTGAAGAGGTTAAATTATTACCTTTAGTTCCTCCATCATCGCACACACATGTATACCAAACAAGCAACGTATTCCAAGGCAACAGCCTTCCGTCTCAATATAAAAATGGCACGTGAAAGCGAAAACAGAGACGCAGACTCAGCGAGTACCAGAGGTGTAAAGTAACGAATTACTTTTACTCACTGTAATTGAGTAGTTTTTTTGTGTACTTTGTAATTTTTAAGTAGTTTTTTAAATCGGTAATTTTACTTTTACTTAAGTAGATTTTGACTGAAGTATTGTACTTCGCTACATTGGAAATTACATCCGTTACTGAGTAAAAAAAATACATACTTCAAGGCAGGAATCGCGCACCACAATGCTCACTGCAGTGGTGGATGCTGCATAGAGTGGATGATGGAGTCGATGCAAGGCACCAGTACGGTGCCGAGTCACGAGAGATAGATATGGAGGAAGATGATAGTGCGGACTACCAACAAGCTGCGGACCACCAACAAGCTGAAGCACCGCCAGTTGAAACTTTCCGCCAGTTGAAATTAAAGAAGATGAAGAAAACCCGTGGCCACATCTCAGCAAGCAGTTTGCCTTCCAACGTAAAAGAGGCAACAGCTATATGCTGTGTAAACTGTGCCTAATCCGTCAGTCAGAACTTTCTGCTTATACAAATTCATCTTCAAATCTGCGCAAGCATGTGTTGGTAAGTACATTATTTGTCCCTTTCCATTAGTAGTTCAGACAGCGTTTTTGTCATTTAGTTAGCTTTGCTCCATTAAGCAAAATATGCGTTTCATGGCACTAGTAGGTAGTAGCCTAATTTTGGCTAGCACTTGCAACCGACCTGAGTATGCTAACGTCGACAGCGGTCATCCAATAGACTAATAATACCATTCCTGTCTTCCATTCGTTTCAGGTCATAGAATTATTATGTTCAGTCTCTCATATTGTGTTAAAAACTGCAGATCAGTCATCAGCAATGAAATACACCACATAAACTGATATTAGGCTAATCATTTGGCTGCCTCCCATGCCTTGAAACAGAACAATGTGAATGCGCACACCATCGTTTTCAGACAGTTGGACAAGTCAATGTGTATGTCGTTATCTGCAATTTATCACGATGTTTAGTCAGATATTGATAACGATAAGTGGTGGCTTTGCAACGTGCACGTCTTTCATGTTCATGCTAAGGGGTCCCGGTTAGCAAGAATTGAGGATTATGAATTGTGATGCATGTAGAAATAGAAAATAATGCTATAATTCTGTATACTGTAGGTCTGTCATCTCAAGTAGCTATTTATAGCTATTTCTGTGTTATGATGCACTCTTGAATCTTGATGGCAGCTCAATACTTAATTGTCAGAAATGTTGTTTGTCATTCTACAGGTCTAGTCTGTCAGACAACACCTTGACCGGATGTTGGAGGCTGGAGCAAGTTGGACAACATTCATCAGATGAAGATGATTTATTTTCCTCAATGAAGTCCAGAAGGTACAGGGGAGTTAGAAGGGTACCTAGCCTGTGTCTCAGTCAATATGGATCTGCTGAACGCCTTTCAGAATATCAAAAAACTGTCCCTGAAACTCAATACTGGCCTACCTGCCTCGGCCGCGTGCGAGCGACTCTTCAGCTGTGCTGGATTGCTGTTCAATGCAAAGCTAGCCCGGATGAACTCTACTCATCTTGAAAATCAGCTGCTGCTCAAACTCAACAAGAAGTTTGTAGACTAATGCTCTAAAGGTGGACACAAGTAAAGTAACCAAAGTTTAAGTGGGGCAGCGGTATTTTAACTTTTTATTTTAGCTGTCATGTCTTGACATGTCCTCCCAAAAGTTCTTAAATGTTGTGTTGACATGTTTAATGTTTGACATGTTTAATGTCATTGCACTTATATTTCTAAAGATTCTCCTTTAATAAAAAATAACTAGTTTTTGTATTGGATTTATGACCCCTTGTCCTTTTTTGCACTATATAGGAGCGGCCCCCATCAAGTTGTTGAAAGTAACTAAGTAACTTTTACTTAAAGTACATTTTAAATGAACTACTTTTTACTTTTACTTGAGTAGATTTTTAGATGGGTAATTTTACTTGTACTTAAGTAAAATTTCATCAAAGTAATTGTACTTTTACTTGAGTACAACATTTCAGTACTTTTTACACCTCTGGCGAGTACATCCGATCCCCCTTATTATTATGTGCAGGATTTTTTACACATTGTCTGATAAAGTTTACGACAGTAAAAATCTCACCTTTCAGTGCAAATTATGTCCTCCTGAAAAATTTGCAATAATTAAAAAATAAAATGAAAATGAACTGAACTACGAACTAGTTCAGAATTTAAATGGTGAACTATGAACGTGAACGATTCATGTTTACTTGTATGAACTGAACTTTGAACTAGTTCATGAGAGGTGTGAACGTGCACAGCACTGGAAATGGCCTTATATTAGTGAAGTCCAATTACTCCAAATAGACTCTGGCATTGATTTACTCATTGGCATGAATGCAGCAAATTTGATGGAACCCTGGCAGGTGATCAACTCACAAGAAGATGGGCCCTATGCTGTAAGAACCCTACTAGGATGGGTAGTCAATGGTCCATTGGGATGATGCAGTAAAGGTGTGGACAAGGCCACAGTGACTGCTAATAGGATCTCCCTGGTTAACCTGCAAGAACTTCTGGTGAGTCAATACAACACTGATTTCAATGAGAGAGTCTATGATGAAAAGAGTGAAATGTCAGTAGATGACAGGAAGTTCTTGAACATTGCCAATGAATCTGTTAAAGTGATAGAGGGTCACTACTGCATTAACTTACCTTTTAAAGCTGATAAGGTGACAATGCCTAACAACTGCTCTAGACGTGTGAGTGCAGAGAGCTTCATGAGGAATCAAAGATGGATCTGTGGACCAGAGTTCCTCTGGTCATCAGAAGAGGATTGGCCAAATGAACCAATAGACAGGAGTCAGCTTTGTACGGATGACCCAGAGGTCAGAAAATCTGTAACAGTTAATTCCATCATGCAGATGTAGCGCCCCCTAGTGTACAGCTGACTACGCCACCCCTTGATCTCAATTTGTCTGTGCTAAGGCCAGAGCAAGGGGAACTCTGTCTCAATAATCCGTACAGACACAGGTTCTTGGAAAAGTATAAAAATAGTCTTTTTTATTAATACATGGTATTAAAGTGTTGGTTTGGTTGGTCAACAGTAAAATAAATAACAAGGGAATACAGTGGGGAATCGCCAAGCTAACGGCACAGGAGCCAGAGAAGACAATGAGAACCACAACTAGAAGGGTTAGGGTCCCAATCACACGTGATCACTGTCTATAGACACACTGCAACTAAATGTCACTCTGATAAACTTAATTTAAGGACTTAAGACTTCATGCTTCACAGCAACTTCCTGTCACACGTCTAAGCTATACATTAAGTGCAAGAGGGGGAACTAGGGAGATTGCCTTCTCAGAAGGGCCCTGTATGCTACCCTGGCTCCACCACCACCGAGGCTGGCTACACGAGAGGGAGGGGGGACAAAACAAAGGAATGATGAAACCACTCTAGCCTGTGATGTACAATAACTGCACTCTCACTACAATACTCGTTACGATCAACAGGCTAGAGGAAAAACAAACCAAAATCTAGTTAAACAATAATCACCACCACAATCATACGTGTAGAGAACAGCAACAGCAACACTCCAAATGCTGGTTGCAGTTAAACAGTCTAAAAACATAAACAGACAATTAATACCGGTTGATCACATTCCATTGGCAATACAATTCATGATCTAGATTTATTCATCACAACAAACAGGATAAAGATGCCGCATGACAAAGTGGTCAATATAAAAGGCTGGCCTACTATTAAATCGCTATAAAGCGACCAGGGAAATAGCATCTATGCACATTCCTCCGGGCAAATGAGCTACACCACTACGGCAGAGCATAACTCAGAGACGTACCTGCCGCTCACGTTACCGGATGCAAGGAACGCTACGTTTATAGCAGGTACCCCACGACAGCCACAATACCCAGCGGGTGCTGGGTGAAAACAAATACACATCATATTACAATCTGTCAGTTAAAAACAGTGTACAACAACGGTTATGCTTGCTGTTACATTATCGTACCTTGTCCATGGAAATGATCACGCAAAACACTGGTACACCGCGGTTCAATCAGCGTCTGCTTCCCCATACACACTATTGAGACAAACATTTCTTAGCATGCTTGTGAATCAGAATCAAGGAAAACCGCTTTGACATACCTTTGTAGTTCGAGACAGCACCCACATCACTGCTTCCTCACACCAGTGCCAGCAGCAGAGTGATAACATACCGGCATAAGGACCCCAGGTGTCTATATATATATATATATACACGCCTACCTCTACAGCATTTAGGTGGCCTACCAGATGCCCACTCCACCCCCCAATTAGTGACGTGATTGGCACTGGGAAGAGAGCGCACAAACGATGGAGGGAGACTAATGAAGCCTAGTCCTAACCTGGTGCCCAGGCTACACAGACATGTTAGGAAAGGCCCACAGACAAGTTACTCAATTACTTTTCAGATTGGCTGAAGTTGAGAGTAGCTGTTGCATGGATAATGAAAGTGAAGGATGCATTGAGGCACTTGGTGCAGAAAAGAAAGGACTCAAAGGACGACTGTAAGTATCAAAGGGCAACCAGAATAAACACAAGGTCCGTCAAGATTAGCATGAAAGAATCAATAACAGTTGAAGATCTAAAAGGAGCAGAAAATGCAATACTTACCTATGTGCAGAGACAAAGTTTCCCACAGGAAATCAGCATGCTGCAAGAGGGAGCATCCTGTGTGAGAAAAGGCAGCAGCATCTACAGACTGGATGGTGGCATTCTCAGAGTGGGTGGGCGTCTGAGGAGATCAGCAATGCCAGAGGAAAGGAAACACCCTGCCATTCTGGCCAAAGACCACCACGTGTCCACTCTTATCCTGCGCTACATCCATGCTCAAACTGGACATGGAGGAAAGAACCATATGCTATCCCAGGTACGAAAAACATACTGGATTGTAAATGCAAACACTGCTGCACGGAAGGTTCTCTCTCACTGTGTGACTTGCAAAAAGAACAGAGGAAAACCTGGTGAACAAAAGATGGCTGATCTGCCAGGTGATAGACTTGTCACAGACTTGCCACCATTCACGAACGTTGGTCTTGACTACTTCGACCCTTTTGAGGTGAGAAGGGGCAGGAGCATGCTGAAAAGGTATGGCGTCATCTTTACCTGCATGACCAGCCGAGCAGTACATCTGGAGGTGGCCTGTTCTTTAACCACAGACTCGTGCATCAATGCCATCAGACGTTTTTTTGTGTCGAAGAGGCCCAGCACAACACATAAGGTCCGATCATGGCACTAACCTTGTAGGTGCAGAGAGAGAGCTGAGAGAAGCACTTCAAGCCATCGAACACAGGAAGATCCAACAAACTCTAAGGAAGGAGGGAGTTCAGTGGAGCTTCAATCCCCCTACTGCCTCTCACCATGGTGGGTTCTGGGAACGCCTCATCCGAATGGTAAGGCATGTCCTATGTTCAGTATTGAAGCAGCAAACTTTAGATGATGAAGGCCTAACCACTGTTTTCTGTGAAGTTGAGGCAATTCTCAACAGCCGGCCTATAACAAAAGTATCTGATGACCCACAAGATTTAGAAGCCCTAACTCCAAATCACATACTTCTGTACAGAACTAACCCACTTCTGCCCCCTGGAGTCTTTTCAAGTTCTGACCTTTACCACAGAAGACGCTTGAGACAGGTCCAGTATATAGCCGAACTATTCTGGAAGAGATGGCTGCTAGAATACCTCCCTCTCCTCCAGGAAAGACAAAAGTGGTCAAGAACCAGAAGAAACTTCGTCCCAGGCGACATTGTACTAATAGCAGATAGCAACGCTCTTCGCAGCTCCTGGCTACTGGGAAGAGTCTTAGAGGCCAAGCCTGATGCCAGAGGCCATGTCCGTGTGGTGAAGCTGCAAACTAAGACGAGTGTACTGGAAAGGCCAGTGTCCAAAATCTGCTTACTGCTCGAGGGTGATGACTGTAAGGTAAAATCATGAACACTGAAAGAGTTCAAGATAAGTGAATTTATTCACTTTGAGTTTATACTTTGAGATCATTATAAGATTGCCTAATGATTGAAAATACCTAAACTGCGAATAGAAATGGCTCCTTTGTAATGTAAATAATTGTCTTTGCCTCTACAAACACAATTAGGGGCCGGTATGTAGGAGCCAAATTAACCTTTATGTTGATTCTTATGTTATCTCTCTTTATTAGTATGTGCAAGTGTGTGTGTGTGTGTAAGAATGGATGAGTGAAACTATGGCCGTAGGTGTTTTTACCCCCATCTAGAGGACACCTGAACTTTACCTGAGAGGCTGAAGGTGGAGCCCAAGGGGGAAAGGCCTTAAAATCCAGCAGCCAGAGCATCTGGGCGTGGCTGAGGAAGGCAACAGTTTTTTTACCGTGTGCCAGGACGTTTGCAAAGGAACCATGTGCTTTACGAAATTCTATTTAGTTTAATATCTTTTATTTTATTTCCAACAACTTGTGATCCACCATTCTACAATAAACGGTCAAAGGGACCAACTGGACTCACCTCTACTTCTCATCTTTCCTACACGTGTCAGAACTAAATCCATCTCAGCCACCAGTGGTAGTAAATTAGAAATTGCTGCTACAGGTAGTCAGAGCAGTCTTAGCTTCTTCAAACGTTACTTTCAGACCAGGCAGATTAGCAAAAATTCGTTGCACTGGTGTGCCTATACAGTGTAGCAAAGTAGCTCTTCTCACCTCATCTGGATTGTGTATGGATCCACTAGCTATTGTTGTGGCGAGATTGAATCTCCCTACACCTTTCTTTCAATCAGAAGACCGGAGACTGCTTGCTGGAATCTGGAAGTTTATTATTGTAATCAATAAGCCACAATAAGGAGAGATCCATGGATTGTCTCAAAGTGTGAATGCTCTGCAGGCTCTTTTATACCCTTATTTTAGGTGTGTCTTGTGGTTATTCTTGTATGGCTGTTTACCTGAACTACCTATCTAATATTAGCCTATATGTTTCCTTATATGAGCTCTTTTGTGAGCGTTATCCCCTCACAAGGGTTCTGTCTCTAAGGGCGCCTGGTGGGGCCTCTGCGAAGTCAATTATCTAGTTTGTATATCTTTCTCAGCTGTTCAGCCTATGTAATGGTTAAACATAGCCTTTCATACTGCTGAATCAATCCATGTATCTCTTAGTTTAAGAAAATATCCTACACTATCTCAAAAATTTTATAAGACTCCATCCAAAGTGTATATTCCGTAAACAAGTCTGAAGCTCCCATGTTCAAAGGGTTTGGAGGTGATATCTGTGCCATAGCATATCCGACTGGAACAACAGCAGGTGTTCCGCGCCCCTCCATCTCAATGCACTAGCCTAGCTAACGCGTTCAACTAGCAGACTTCACTGTCGGTTTTGAACGTTGAATCTGTGTCGTTCTTCAGTGAATTTGGATGAATCTTGCATTTTCAATCTTGAGTCCTTTTAAACTATCCCCGTCGCCATAAATGTTGTGTTGTCCAATAAAGAAACTGGTTGTCATTAACTTCTTTTATTGTCAACTCTCTTCGTCTAACATACATGTGACCTATCTCTGTACTTTCGCGGTCTCCTCTCCTGGCTTCCGTAGTTCGCGTTTCCTTAACTATACTACAGTCACCTTTACAACGAGGTACAACTTGTAAGGATTGTGCATTCGTGGAATGAGCAACACAGCTAACCGTGTGGGTAGCGGCCCAAAAAAATGTGCCAAAATCCCCTGCAATATTCTTCTGTTGGTATTAAACTGTAAAGTATGTAAGAAGTATATCAAGTATAGACAACTGATAGCTGTCTTTGATGTCGCTTTTTATGCAATACTGAATGATGTTATGATGATGACGTAGCCTAGATTGCAAGACATGAGATGTATCCGTGCACTGCTTCAAACCCTAAGGGATATGCAGTAATGAGGGTCAGTAGGCACGCAAGCAAAGAGCTCAGAGTTTGAGTCACATTAGTGCAACACATCTGGTCTGTCTATATGAAAGACCCAAGTCCACAGAAGGTCAACCTCAAAACTAACCAGTCCTAACCAGTTTATATAAATTTGTATATTCATATTTATTTTGTTAAAATTGCTTTATTTTTTTAACATCTGTGTTCTTATTGTTAAAGTTTTACATTTATATATATATATATACAGTATATTGATTGTGTAAGTTGCTTTGGATAAAAACGTCTGCGCTTCACCTTAAGTTTAACTTTAGCCTTAACTTCAGTGTTTACACATCTGTGGTCCCAAGTGGCTGTTTGAATATTTGTATGTATTTTTTCAGAACACCCAAGGAGCGTGTATGATGAACAGAAGTTGTACTTGTACAATACCACACATTTCTATGCAAAATGTCTGCCAGGTGACTAAACAGGAAGGATTTTGATGGGTTTTTTTTACATCAAAGGCTCCATTGTTGGAGAGCAATCTATGACAGTGGACCTTTATTTCACTGTAAACTTTTATATATAACACAATTCTCCAGTGGTAACATCTAACTCACTGATCCACATTCAGCTTGGTTATTGTACAAAGTCCTCTAGTTTCACCAGTGTTTCCGGTTGTAGTAGCTTGTATTTAGCTTAAAATTAGCAAACTTCTAGCCCTAATGTCTGAGAGACAAAGGGTCAGTGGAACTATGGAGTCAGTTCAAATAGAACTAACAACCTGAGGTTGCGCTTAGCAACCAGAGACATGAATGGAAAGTATCCTGCAGATGTACATATTTAGGTCAAGGTTGTGGTGAAATCATGAAATAACTGTGATAGTAATGAGCAATATGGTAAGGTAGTGGTAGTGGTAGTGGTACGATACTGCTGCTACTGCCATTGTTGGCACAGTGCAAGGCAGAGATCGCATAAGTTCCTGTAACTGTGGTGTGTTCACTGTATAAATGGTGTGTTTTTGCTTTAGATGTTTTGTATATTCTATGTTTCATTTTATATGTAATGTTAGAATGATGACTTTTCTATGATTGTTAGCAGTCCTACTAATGATATTTTTTGTGAAATAAAACAGAAGAGAACTCCTACATAGTCGATATTTGGTGTATGTGTGTTCAGAGAGAACCCATCAGGACACTTTTTTCAAGTTTTATATAAATATATAAGTATTGGAGAAACACCTACACTGCAACATCCTGTCATACATACCAGCATGGGTGTCCTGTCCATCAGAGGAGCAGGTAGAGTATCAAACTCAGATCATACATGTCCATTCTGAATGTTAACCTTTTTTTAGGTTGCAGACAGTCACTCACGACAGGGACCAGCACACTCACTACACCACACTCACTACAGGGACCAGCACACTCACTACAGCACACACACTACAGGGACCAACACACTCACTACAGGGACCACCACACTCACTACAGGGACCAGAACACACACTACAGGGACCAGTATACACACTACAGCACACACACTACACCACACTCACTACAGGGACTAGAAAACACACTACAGGGACCAGCACACACACTACAGGGACCAGCACA
>NW_024880051.1:0-39836 GCF_900700415.2 Clupea harengus
CGTGTGTGAGAGAAAGAGAGAACAAGACAGACAAAACCGGCTTACTTCAGGCCTAGATAACAAAATACAAATGGTATAAAAAAAAATTACCATCTTTTACAACAATGTTATATGAAAGCGTGTTGAGTTTCTGAATAAGGGAACAGTGTGTGCGTGTGACATTACTTTAACTGCACAACACAGTTTAAATGAGTCTATGAATAAGAGAATAGTGTGTGTGCGTGTGTGTGTGTTATAACCGTATATAAGTAATGCACATTTAACAGTATGTAACCGTATATAAGTGATGCACATTTAACATTATATAAGTGATGCACATCATATAAATGATGCACATTTAACAGTATGTAACAGTATATAAATGATGCACATTTAACAGTATGTAACAGTATATAAAAGATGCACATTTAACAGTATGTAACAGTATATACTCTTAGAGAGGTTTACACAGGAGTTTGTTCCGTAGTCCGTGAACTCTCGCAGAGCAGATGTCTCCACCAATGTTCATTACCACTTTTTGGATGACCTCGAAGGTGTACCGTAACTCCTAGGGATAACCAATGTTTAAGGCATAGAGAAGACCAATAAGAAGAGCAAAGGCGTACGGCACATTCTTCAGGTCAAGAAGAACGATTTTCTCCTCCAAAATCAAGACCACATCAATAATCTCCTTGGGGAGAAGGCTGGCAGGATTCTCTTCTGTGACCACCAGGATCCCAACATTTATCCCTTCGACAATCTTGTCTTCTTTGTGAGTTGGCTAATCAGAGAAGAAAGAGAGGAATTACAATAGGACACAAAACACAGCCTTCAACAGCATTTGTTGGTTAACAATGTATGCTCCACAGACTCAAGATGCATCCACATCTATGGGTGTCAGTGAAAAGTCTAATAACAGTAACATAACAGCTGTTTCTAGAACTCAGAGGACCAAAAATTGTGTAGTTAGTATCTCTTTAAAGTGAATGATTTCACACTTTATTAGGAACTTGGGCCAGAAACCAAATGAACTAATTACCCACATGTAAATAAAAGATTATTCAACAGTTAAGAAGGTATACAGGTAAGTACAGGAACTGAGGTAGGTGTTCTTTGTTATAGGTTATCCATCAGGTAAGTAGGCAAAGAGGCAGGGCAGGAATCCGGGAACATAAGGCAGACATGGACACAGTGAGCAGGCGGTAGCCTGGGTACCAGACGAACTTAGCCCCGCCCACAACATTTGAGGTTTGGAAGTTCGGTCTGGCATTGCTCCGTAGGGGAGAAAATATGCCTGACCAAAAACTTGACCAGACCAATCAAATTGTCAGGGCGGGCTTTATACGTCAACGCATGTGGCTTTATACGATGATGGACAGATGATCAACCATAACGTAATCAACCACGTCACTTGGGTTGAATTCGTTTTCAACAAACGTGGCTGCCGCTGGAGAGCTGAGATGTAGATGCGTAGATAGAGGTGTTTTAGAAGACATCGACAGCGCATTAATTTTGAAAGAGGAATAGAGAAACGCGATCAAGGCATTTGTCGATCGAAAATATGTTTTTGCCGTCCTTCCTACTGGATTCGGTAAAAATTTAATTTATCAGCTGGCCCCGATGACGACTACGTTGATCCAATTGAGCGAAGAGGCATTTTTTTCCTGGTTCGGTTGAAACACGCCCCATAATCACAGCCCAATGGAGCAGTATCAGACTCATATTCTGACTAGAATTATGAGTATGACATCGTCAGGCTAAGCCAATCCCAGAAGAATTGTCAATGCATGTGGCAGGTGGCTAGGCTAGTTGTGTACCTGTTGTGCTCTGGTTGGTGGGAAATATATGAACATTGCTCCTCCCTAACTTTTGTTATGAACTTCATTAATCAACTTAAATTCATCACATTATTCAGAAATAATGTACAGGCATGAAAACGGGTCAGGGGTGAAAAAGGTGAGAAGGATATTACCCCTCCAGTGGGGTCCGGGGGCATGCTCCCCCGTAAGAAAAATTTTAATATTCCATATTTTAAAGCATCAATCTGATGCATTTTGAGAGGCTTTATTTGCCAACCTGGGGAGAGCTGGAGAAACTTAACTTCAGCCATGAGTCCAAAATTATTATGGCCTCCTTACTAAGTATTATGCACTGATGTCACTGGGTCTAACATACAGTATAAGAGGCACAATGTGGTAAGGGCACCACAAATGGCTTAATGCATAGCCCCCACAAGAGATGGTGGACATGCTGTAACTTAACTTGTCTACTCTTCCATCATGATTGACAGCCAATACAATGTTATGTAATTCAGATTTTAATTAGGGCTGTCAATAGAGACAAAAAAATTAACTAATTAATCTCACATTTTGAAATTCATTAATCTAAATTAATCGCGATTAAAAGTTGGTTTGACTTCTAAAGACTAAATCTTATAAATTAACGAGTAATCACTTTCAGACAGCGTGTATTTTAGACACTGTTGTTTAATTGTATTTTTTTTTTTTTACACAAAACTACACGCAGAACTGTGTTTTAAAATAGGCTCAGGCCTATAACTCATAGCTATAAAGTGCCAGCCAGGTACAGACTGTGCGCCACGCAGGGTAGATGTTAAAATGGAAGTAGCCTAGCAGCTGCCAACATAATACGGGCACTATCAGTGCCTAAAGTGGTCAGTTTGCCACTTATCTCCCATCTGTTTGAGACGTCGATGAATTCCTCTGCACAGTCCTCCGCTGTATTTCGCGAATGTTTTTTTTGTTTTACTTCCAATGCAAAAGATCTCAATTTCCATACATTGTCAATAAAATGAACTGTGACACCCAGGTAATTGTCATTTCTGACTGACGTCCAGTTGTCACCAGTAAGGGCGACGCTGGCAGCTTGTTCGAGGAGCTGAATTTTTCGTGCTCTCTCGCCGTCATACAACGATAAATCGTAAGAATTGTCCCCTGAAGCAACTCGAATCACCTCAGACAGCCCACCGTCCTCAACTATGTTAATGGGCCGACAGTCACCGGCAATCTAAACTGCGTAAGCGTTGGTAACCTTTTTACGGACTGGTCTAGTTATTTTCCTAGTGAAGTTGTGGATTGTGGGTTGGCGACCATCTAACCTGGGACTGCTTTCTGTCGGGTGCTTTGCATTAAGGTCATAGCTAAATTCAGCTTGACAAATGCTACATACAACTTTAGTTTTGTCGGTTGTTCCGTCATTTTCACTCTTAAACAGAAACTTTCCGCCCAACAATCCCTCTGCTCTTTCCATCTTCAACTACCGTCTCGGTCTCTCCTATTCCTGACTGCAGGCACGCGGCGGTTTCGTGTCATGTGTCAATGCACATCGGAAGTAAACAAAGTTGCGTTAACTGGCTTAAAATATTTTATCGCATTAATCTTGGCCACAATAATCTGATAGATTAATGCGTTAACTTTGACAGCCCTAATTTTAATACATTTTATTGGCAAAGATAAAAATTTACATTACAGTTCGTAATACTCTCAGAACCAGATCATTTTTTCTTCTTTGCCTGAACGACCAGTGTCTTCATGGCCCGCTTTCGCTGTTTTGCCACGTCTCAGCCTCCACCTTTTCTCTTCTTCAGCAGGCGTGCTTTCAGCTTCTGATGGTGGTCTGCACTGGTGATGCAAGGCAACTTCGCGTTAATATTTCCATGCACTAGCGCTCCCTTCTGGCACGCGCACCTGTTCGCAATTCACTGAATCTCGCGCTCCCTTCTGGCACGCGCACCTGTTCGCAGTTCACTGAATATGAATACCTACCTACCTACCTACCCCCCCCCCCAAAAAAAATTTCTCATCGAATCTACACGATTCACGTAGGTCACCTATTTTGGTTTCAAAACGGCGAAATTCACCGAAAGGTGAGGGATTTTCATGCCTGAATGTATTAATTAAAATGGCTCCAACACCCATCTAATTGATTTGGAATTCCAGCCTAATAGGTTTACCTAGTACATAACTCAAGATGTCCCTATTAAACTGCTAATTCTTTGTTTAAACTGTAAACTCTCAAATCAAACAACGAAGAGATGTTCATACCTCACAGATCTTGAAGAACTTAGAGGGCTGCTCTCTCAGGAAGTAAGGAAGGCCAAGAAGGACAACTGCTCTCCTACGTTGGTTCGAGTTCTGCAATAAAGCACACTGAATATTCTGAACAGAATCTCTGATCATCTAGTCGCATAAGTGTTGCATGAGAATATGATTTCTAACAGACATGAAACACTGTATAAGGAAATTTTGATTTAAACGAGAGAAAAAAAAAATACTCACATCATCATCAAGAGATTGGACAAGGCTCTTGAGCTCTCCAATGCCATCTCTTGCCCTGTACAACCGCAAGAATCTTGGCACATACTCGTCAAGTCGATCAAAAAAGGTCTTCTTGAGCTTACATTCATAATGTCTGATAAGAATAAGTTGATTTCCTGAAGAAAATGTGCAAAACTTACAGCTCCAAAACATGAATCAGCCAGTCTACCCAGTCCAGTACAATCATATATTTCTGGAGAAAAGAAAATATAGTGTTAGCATACTAAGTGCAACAAATACCAGAATTTAATTAAATAGATAGTCATACACCTACTTTCAATTAAAAGATGAAAGATTAAAAGACCATTACAAGCATTGAGATATCACCTAGTGACCAATGCATTTTTCTACACTTCAATACAGTCTAGTCTATTGAAAAACACAATACGATTTTTAATCAATGGATTGTCAGAGCCACATGGGTTCTTGCAGGCAAATTCATATCAAGTTACATACAATACTTCAATGTATGAGGCTATGTGTCAATTCATCAATTAATTCTCCATAATTTATTTAATCGTATTACTAAATGTAATCATTCATTAGGAATTGGGCTTTCAATTGTGGTGCTTGAGCCAAATGAAGGCATGGTGCACGCTCACATACATGCTCATGCACATGATCATGAGTAGCTTAGCTAGCTAACTTAACCACCACTTCTGCCTTATGAGCCAGAATAAAAACACTGCATTCTTTTCAATTCATTTTTCTACATGCCCTCATACGACTAAAACTGCCCTCAACAGCCAATATCCAAGCATTACCAGGCTTAACTAGGTGAAAATGCATTAACATGAGCTAGCAATGTACTTGGCTAACCAGTCCTTGCAACCAGCTACCTAGCATTAATGGTTACAACGGAACGTAATATAGTTTAATACTTTGCCGTTACCGTTTCATTTTGAACGTTTGTCCTTTAGATGGACACATGTATGTTTCAAACCAATTTTAAGATCATGTGATTCTAGTAGTCGACGTTATCTTGCTGCTGGTCCTGCTTAAAGCAAACAGTCTAGCTAGCTAGCTACTGTAGCTAGCTAATCTTCAATGCCGCGTTTCGGTTAGCAAGTGCTTACACGGTCAGTTCACCACGGATTTTACCATCATCTATTTTCTGTTTATATTCGCCCCTACAAACAAATCATAAAGAACTTAAAGCGAACTTTACTCACCATAAAGCCTACAAGAACATTTGCATCACCATCCAAGCACAAAATGGCATCCTTCTTGTTCTTCTTCGTTTTTGATTTTTATGGCGGTTGGTCAAAATGTCAACCGCTCCACAGCCGAAGAAAATCGAAGAGATTCACGCGGGGTATATCTGCGCATGCGTGCGAAAGGTGACGCAGACTCAGACGCAGGTCAAATATTAATTTGTGGAAATATTAATTTGTATCAATTGATTGAAATTGTGCCATTAGTTTATCTGAACACCACTGTTGAATCCAGGTCAATTTGACAAAAGAGTTTAAGTTAAGATAACAAAAAGGCCAAATCATTTTTTACAGTGAGGATATTGCCAACCGCGCAATAAGGTGATCGCGCAGACTTTTTTACACAGGATGATGTATGGCTGATAAGCAGGTACCGCTTGCCAAGAACGGCTCTGTTAGAGCTTTGTGCCCAAATAGGCCCTCATCTACAGAGACGCACCAGATGCAACCAGGCCATACCCGTCCAGGTTCAGGTTTAGTCTGTTCTTGGGTTCCAGGCTACAGGAACGTTCCAACGAGAAATTGGAGACCAGTCGGGTATATCCCAGTCATCATTAAGCAGAATTTTGCCCGATGTTCTTCGCTGTATTTTCACTCTATGTCCGCAATTTATTAGATTTCCATACAGTGCCCAGGAACAGCGGAAATGTGAAAGAGGATTTCTTGCGTAAAACAGGGTTCCCAATGGCTCTCACCCCGATTGCGCACACTCAGACAGCCTAGGAAGCCCACTTTCATACAGCACATGCCCGTGCGCGGTCGGTATTGGAGCGCAGCATGGGCATGCTGAAGGGAAGGTGGCGATGTTTGGATGCATCGGGAGGGAGACTGCTATATGTCCCCGAAAAGGTTTGCCAGATCATCCTAGCCTGTTGTGTGCTACACAACTTCTGTCTAAGCCATGGCATAGAGCCAGGGGCGGACTGGCCATCGGGGATACCGGGGGAATCCCCGGTGGGCCGACGGGTTTGGGATGGTCCAAAATAGCGGCCAATCTTAATTGACGCTCGGCCCTCTCCGGCACTGACGACATATAAGACTAGGCAGAATACTTATAATTGACAATAATATCTATAAATGTACGGGAATCCACTGACTGAAAGTTTATACTACTCTTCGCGATCTGTATTCACACTCATGGTGTTTATTTGTCTTCCGTCAGTCTAATTTTGTTTTAGGCGTTATTAAATGTCACTAGCCTACTCAACACTTGCATCACTCGCTCGCAGACACCTTCAACACCCCTACTACACTGACTACACGCCCCTGACTACACACATACACAATCACACACCCAGCATGCAACACTACTGATGCCATTGATGTTCACACCCCATCGAATGTTCTGTACTGTTCATTTCTACAATATAGTTCATCCAGGGGCGGCTTGTCCATAAGGGCTGCCTACGCCCTACAGGAAAAGGATTTTTTTTTTTTTTTCTGTCGGATTCTACCACTAGACCGTCTGATCTGCCTCTAAATGTCATTGCCGAATCAGCCAACAGTCACTCAGGCAACAGTCAGACAAACGTGGTGCTTCAAATGACCCCGCCCCTTTTTGGGGCAAAGTGGAAATCGCCCCAGATCTCTCTCATTGAGTGTGTCTACTACCGGTAGCTAATAGGACTTTACTCTAAATGGTTGCCTTAGTTGCTAACCTTGCAATTATCAATGTGGTCATTACTGTGTCAGGGATGTGGTTGAGGCAAGATGTTAAAGCAGCATATATTTCCACCAGGGTCTTCATAAAGGAGAGCGGGCTTGGGAGGTTGGATCCCAAGCTCGTGAAAAAGAGGTGGGAGAACCTCATCCACAAATATAAGGTCAGATTAAGCCTAGTGTCCAACAAAGCCTAGTCCAATAAAGTATCTTTCTTGATCATAACTTTGCCCCTGTAGAGTAACACACTTGCACAATGTAGAGATGGCATGGCTAGTGAGTATTTACATGCAGTGTACATGTACATGGATGCAATATATTATGATTAAGGTGATTGTTGTTACTCTTGTTCTTATCTATGTATTGTGCTCAAAGTAATGTAAAGTAATCGTATGGTCAGCCTTCAGTTCAATAACCAATTACCAGATCAGTTGAAGGCGCAATGATGTGCAACTCCAGTTTGGCTGTCTTTTCATCCGCAGGAGCTCAAGAAACCCCGGACGGGTGTGAGCACAGAGGGGGGTGGGGTCACTGCTGCTTCTTGGAAGTGGTATGCACTTATGGATGAGGCACTGGGGACCAGGCCACCTGTGACCCCTCCAGTCCTCTTTGCCTCATCCAGCCGGGAAGTGGCAGGGACCCCCCCCCCCCCCGCTGTGGTCACACCCCTCCCAATCAGGAATTTAAGTGGAGCTTCCTCCACATTGTCAACCCCAAAAAGGCGGAGGGTAGACAATGTGGAGGTTGCCAGGGTCATAGAGGAAAATGACAGGAGGATCTCTGAGGCATGGGCGGAGATGGAACAGAGACATAGGAGAGCAGAGGAGGCCAGGGTGAGCGAGGCAAGAGAGTTTGCCGAGAGAGAGGAGCGGCGACACAGGGAGGCGGTTGCCTTAGAGGAGAGAAGGTTTAACTTTCTCAGAGAGAGTGAGGAGAGGAGAGGTGATGGTGAAATATTACAAAAGTAATAAAAGAACTGACTCTTTTTCCAGGAATAAATAAAGTGATCGTGGGTCAAATGCTACCACTAGTATTTATTCAAAACGTGTTTAATGGGTACCGTTACTTCGGTTCATCGTTAAATATCAGTCTTCACCATACAAAGACATATGTAGCTACTTAACGGAGTTTGGTACGGTGGCCGAGAGGTGCAAACCAACATTACAAAATCTGAAACACTTTTACAAAGCTTGAGACAAATTTACATTTTGGAAAACATTTTTACATATCATAAAACAAAATGACATTACCACAACACATTTACAAGTCCCGAAACAAATTAACATTTCAGAAAACAAATTGACATTTCAGAAAACAAATTAACATTACGCGAAACACTTTTACAAGTCCCGATACAAATTTACAAGTGGCGAAACAAATTTACAAACGACATTAACCGGAAAGGGAATGTACCAACTCCGTGATTGACGTCATTTTGTTTTATGATATGTAAAAATGTTTTCCAAAATGTAAATTTGTCTCAAGCTTTGTAAAAGTGTTTCAGATTTTGTAATGTTGATTTGCACCTCTCGGCCACCGTAGTTTGGTAAACGGTTCGTCGTGAATATATATGACTCTCCTGCTGTCAAAGCAAGACCAATCAGAAAAGAGCCCGTCCTCCTTTAGTTCCCGCCCACACACTGCCAAAACCGCCCACACACTGCCAAAAGTCATACTTTCGAGCAAGCAGATACAATTTTCGCGAGAGCCTATGATAAATTCGAGCGAGCAGACCAAGTTTTCGCGAGAGAGTATGTCAGTCTCTGCGCTCGCAGTTGTTGAATTTCCTCTCGCGGCTGCTAAAATTGAGTGCGCAGAAGAAATTCACGCTTGCGAAAACCTGAAATTCACTCGAATAGACGTTTGTGTGAGTTTTGGCACTAAGCTGACGCCATACTTATTTAGCTTTTGTAAGCCACTACTTTCAAGATCAGTCAATAAATATAGTTGGTTTTGACTTATATGTTGCCCCCTTCTTTAGGTTGTTACTGGACATATCATGTGTTCTGTTATAATAATTATAATAATATAATTAAGACCTTTGTCAGGTTTTTAATGGCACACACGACACACTGGAACACACACGTGCATATATGGAGGCGACACAGGACACACACACACGCAGGTAAGCCTGAGATCGCGGTGAAAGGACCCCCCAGGAGCAGTGGGCAGCTTGTAGCGCCCAGGGACCAAGTGAAGTGAATTGTCCATCTTTGGTCAGGGATGGACATGTGTTCTGTTATTTTGCATGTTTTTTCCGTTGGGGTTCTTACTGGAGGAAACCCCTTGTGAACACGGGGAGAACATGCAAACTCCACACAGAAAGGCCCGGGAGATAGCCCACTTGAGCACTGTGCACTCTGGGGAGGACCTGCCCCCCAGAGCCAACAGCGCCCCATGTGGGAATCGAACCCATGACCTTCTTGCTGTGAGGCGGCAGTGCAAGCAGTGCAAGCAACTGAGCCACCGTGCCATATATCATACATACATATCGTTAAGCTATCATACAACTTTTGAGACATGTGGATAATGAAAAAGTGGGATATTTTAATGTGGAGCCACATGTTTGCTTAGGAAGGCTCCTGGATGCAACTTTCTTTCATAGCGTTCCACCTGTAACTAGCTACTCTAGCTATGTAGGTAGAGGGGAAATATTTTTGTTGTGTGCTTCCATCTAGTGGACAAAAAAGTATTGCTGTATGAGTTAATCAGTTAACAACAAATTGATACAATTGTCTTGCTTAATGTAACTACTGAATTGGTCGCCTTAATCGTTAATCGTCAAAAATATGCCCCCCCTGAGAATTTTTTCAGGAGCCGCCCCTGGTTTATACTTATTCTACACTCTGATTCCAGTTTCTTTATTGTGTGGTTTTTCTCTGCTGACATTCATTCTTTAAGGCTCTGTAGTTATACATACAACCATCTGATACTAGCCCAGAGTTAAGCATATTCATCAAGCAAACTATACCTACCTTGGAGTGTTACAATAGCCAATATCATTTTATTCCATGTGTCCATCCAATGTGTCCAAATTGGTGGATCCAAATGTTATAAAAAAAATATATATATGATGTAATTTCTTTGTAATCATCCAAAGTAATGTTAAGTGTATGGGTATTTTTCCAAGTAGGCCACTGACTGGTCGATACGTGCGATGCATTGAGTGGGAAACGCGCTGTGTATTGAGTGGGCCGGTCTGACAGTAACTCCCGGGCCACTTTTTTCCCCCAGTCCGCCCCTGCATAGAGCTAGGAGAAGACGAAATGCGCATGGACCAAGATGACCACCCTCCTATCCCAGCAGGCTGGAACACGCACATCACTGCGCTGAGAAGACGGGAGCGGATTCACCAACTATACCAACAGGTAAATAATGTTGATAAGAATAAATGCACACATTTTCATCAGAATGTTTTACTTAGGCACGTTTGTTCAAAGAACCCTCAATAGCGGACAGAGTTCGGCAACAACCTCACTAACAGACTCATTCAAGTCCCTTTGTGTCTGAAGGACGGCCTCGGATAATACCCTACCATGATGGGTGGAAGAGGAAGCTGGTGAAGGCCGGCGACACCCTGATGCAAGACGGGCCGCAGAGGAAGCTGGTGATGGCCGGCGAGGCCCAGATGCTGGTGCAGCAGGTGCTGCTGCCGTAGACGCGGCTTCTGGTGCTGCTCGTGCCGCAGGTGCGGCCGCTGGTGCTTCGGAGACGTGTCTACTACCATGTCACATACTTTGCTTTTGCCATTACGCCACCAGACAGGCTTTCGAACAATGTTTTGGCCCGCATCTGCTCTTCCATCAGCAGAATGTCGTTTTCAGCCTCTCTATAATTCTTCTTTTTACATGTTTCTTTCTTGCTTGCCATTGTCACAGAGAGTTTGTGCATTGAGAATGCGCTCAGTTTGTGCATTGAGAATATCATAATTAGATTAAGTAGGGGCGTTTTGAGGGCGGAGATTCAGTTGCGCACCATTCCACGATCATTTGTCATTTATAACTGAAGGATTGGCATACACATGTTTTTTTGTGCGTACGTTCGTTTTCTCTGAATCACACTTACGATCTGTGAGAAGGTGAATTCTCCCCCTTCTCACCGTGGCAATAAAAGGGAGGATTGCCCTTTAAAAGACAGACTCCCCCGGCGCAATGGTTGGATCCGGGCGTCCCCACGAGTGGTTGGCTCCAAGAGCAACTAATTGGACTGATTGAGCCCAAAGTGGCTGTGCCCTATTTAACAGGTGCCTCATTTTCATGAGAGGACTGGCTGAGAGAGACATTGTCAGAGAGGCAGTAAAGAGCACCAAAGAGGACTGGTTGAGGCATGAAGGTAAAACACTTCCCTGATGTGAGGAGAAGTGTTTTGGGTATAGAGGTGTGGACACCGTTTGCCTTGTTTTGTGTGCCTGGTTCTGTGTGCCTTGTCTGTGTGCCTTGTCTTTGTGCCTTGTGTTGTACCTTGTGTGTGTATGTATGTATTTTCTATATGGCTAGTATATGTACTTAGTTTCGGGCTTAGTGCCTGAGCCTAGTTTGGGGCCTGGCTTGGGCCTTGAGAAAGGTGCCGGTATTTGGGCCTAATCGGCCAAGCAAGTGCCCAGGGTGCCAGGCATTTGAGTTCCTATGAGTACGGCCGGTATGTTTAATTTGTTTGTTTTATTCATGGGCACATGTGTTGGGGTGCTATAGAGCCCTTGTTAATAAATATATATATTTTTGTACGGAAACACCACCATCTCCGGCACTCTTCTTCCCCACTACACCACCAAGTCCAGTCACCACATCCCCAAATAACATGGGGTGACCGGTCGGTCCCTCACACGATCATTTCAGAAAATGTCTTAGATCAAATGGAGGATGGTTTCTACGCAACATTTTATAAATGAGGCCCTTGTCATGTAATTCAAGAACAGGTGTGTATCAACTCGATTTTGGCTTTAAATGTACCTGTTGAGCTTCACTGTAAGTGTATTTCTCTTGCATGCCGTAGAGCCACGCTACCTAGATTCTGAATCTGAGAAAAATCTCATGTTTTAAGGAACACTTCCTCCAGCTCAGACCTTCAGCCCCTGAAATACATTCTCTCTGGATAATGTATAACACAAATTTTAACGGATGCAACCAGAACCAAGAATCAAACGAAGGTGGCCTAAAGTGGGGTAAAGTTTGGGGGGGATGGTCTTCCCTGCATGAGTCTACCTCAGTCTGCCCACCCCTTCTCATCTCATCTCATTATTATACCAACCCACTGTCCATCCCTTTACTGGCTATACTAGCCCCATGCACAGACTTAACCTCTTATATTCTGCACTATCTCTTTGCACTATCCACACACACACACAAACACAAGAACACGATCTTTGCACTATCCACACAAGCACAAGAACACTATCTTTTGGCACTATCCACACTAGCAGCACAAGAACACTTTCCTCCTGGGCATCTACACTGTCACAATCAATGCATATTGTACCATAGGGTCAGACCCATTCTTGTATCTGTAAACACCCCACTCCTTGTGAACATGTTCTCCCTATGTGTATGTGATTTATGTATGTGTGTCGGGGAGTTGTATAAGTGTATAAGCTACTGGATGACCTACATTTCCCTCTGGATTAATAAAGTTATCCATCTATCTATCTATCTATCTATCTATCTTAACACCAGTGCATGACAACTTCAAGTCACTCTTTTCTCAACAGCTCTGGTGAGATGGGTCTCACTGATAGACCTCTCACTGACTACTTTTATTTGGCATACACTATCTGCAACTACAGTATCTGGCTGACATGTCTGCTATTGTGGTTGAATGTACAAACACAACGAAGCAGTCCAGATCTGCGGTTCACTTGGACTGTGTCTGCTGTGCACCTACATCATGTTATTCAGTCTAAAATCAAAAAGCACACACTTTCATTAATATTCTTTGTTGTCATGGTCTGTATGTACATGATAGTTAAAACTAGGGCTGTCAGTGTTAACGCGTTAATCTATGCGATTAATGCGGCCGCGATTAACGCGATAAACTATTTTAACGCAATTAACGCAATCTTTTTTTTTTTTTTTTTTAATGCCTTTATTTGGATAGTTATGAAGTTATGACAGGAAGCGATGCGGAGAAGAGGTGGGGAGAGGATTGGGAAATTACATCAGGCTAGACTTGAAACTGTGTCCCCTCGGGCAATGTAAGTAGGGGGCTTGGCCTACCAATAGCCCCCCTTGTTCAAAGTGGGGAATGACAGAAAAAGTTTGACAACCACTGCGGTAGTTGAAGATGGAGAGAGCTGAGGGATTGTTGGGCGGAAAGTTTCTGTTTAATAGGCAAATTACGGAACAATCGACAAAACTAAAGTTGTATGTAGCATTTGTCAAATTGAATTTAGCTATCACAGAAAGCCAGCTCATCTTTAAGTTATCACCGTCAATGCAAAAGCACCCGACAGAAAAGCAGTCCCAGGTTAGATGGTCGCCAACCCCACAACTCTACGACTTCTCTAGTAAAAATAACTAGACCAGTAGTGAAAAGGTTACCAAACGCTTTAGGCCAGTTTGGGGTAGCCGGTGACTGTCGGACCATCAACATAGTTAAGGACGTTGGGCTGACTGAGGTGATTCGAATTGCTTCAGGAGACAACTCTACGATTTACCGTCGAGGGGCACCATTGTGTCTCGCATACATTCCTTTATGACGGCGAGGAGACACGAAAAATTCAGCTCCTCGAGCAAGCTGCCACCGTCACCCTTACTGGTGACCACTGGACATCAGTCAGCAATGACAATTACCTGGGTGTCACAGCTCATTTGATTGACAATGTATGGAAATTGAGATATTTTTCATTGGAAGTAAAAAAAAAAAACAGACAAACAAACTTTTAATCGCGATTAATCTAGATTAATGAATTTCAAAATGTGAGATTAATTAGTTAATTTTTTTTTATCTATTGACAGCCCTAGTTAAAACAGATGAAAAAGACACAACATACACTGACTCACTGACATAGATTACACTTGAGAGATCTGAATGATTTACCTATGATCTTTGCATTCTAGGAAGAAAAGTAAAATTGTTTATTCATTTCTTGACGTCAAGTTTGTTCAGTTGTGCATAGTGAATGTCACAATGATTTTTTAAATGTTGTCATTTCAGCTTTCTGGTTGCTCAACACTTATGGAGATGTTTTCCAATTCCAATGCCTGTAAAGCTGGATGGTGAATAAAATATATTTAAATAATTTAAAACGGAAACCACTGCTCCTGCAGATTCTTTTATAACCTCGATCCCCAAGCCCACATCCCAACTTGTGGGCTGGTCGCGGTGGTCACTCACAGGCTGGAATAGTGTATTTCTTGGTCCAAGCCACTTTTTTTGGTTTCCATTGACAGAGCCAGGACTGTGAACAAAACACCAGAGTTTTTTTTGAGTACACACAATAAACAGACAGCCGGACAACAATGAGGAGAAATTAGCTTTCATTGTTTGAGAGTATTTCAGTTTCCAATAATATGGGATTCTATGGGTGTATGCTGTTGCGGTTAAGTTACCTATGGGTCCTCCTATCTGTTTGACACTTTTTGAGGTGTGCTTTTCATCTTCAAATTCCTTTTGATGGGCTTGTGAAGGACATAATAAACTTCTTCCCACTTACCGCCTAGGCTGTGCACAAACCTAGTTGTTCTTAGAAGTTCTTCGGTCTTCCCTGCAAAAATGTAAGAAAAGCTTTCACTGCACGTCATGGCCAATTATGTCACCAAAAGACACCTGTTAGCTCGCTCAGCGCCAGCAGTAGCTGCAGAAAACGTCAATGTTAATGTGCGGGCTAATGTGCATTGCTGTCAAACTGGAACATAGAGGCCATTCTGTGCCCAGATGTGTGACGCCATTGTGTTGGCTTGTCTGGGCAAAGAAGGAAAAGGAGAACACGGAAGAAGAACAAAAACTAAACTAGAAAATGCATTTCCTGAAGGAAAATACCAGTGCATGAAATGCAAAAGTTAAGAAAGAAGAAAAAAAAAAGAAGAGTGAAAGAAGGAAAGAAGAGTGGAAGAAGAGTAAAAGAAGGAAAGAAGTGAGGAAGAAGGAAAGAAGAGTGGAAGAAGGAAAGAAGAGGAAAGAGAAGTGAAGAAGAGGAAAGAAGAAGTGGAAGGAAGAAGAGTGGAAGAAGAAAGGAAGAAGAAAGTGAAAGAAAGGAAAAAGAAAGAAAAAGAAAGAAGAGTGAAAGAAGGAAAGAAGAAAGGAAAGAAGAGGAGAAGAAGAAGAAGAAGAGTGGAAGAAGAAAAGAAAGAAGGAAAGAAGAAAGGAAAGTAGAGTAA
Organism: Clupea harengus; assembly: GCF_900700415.2. Taxonomy (NCBI): domain Eukaryota; kingdom Metazoa; phylum Chordata; class Actinopteri; order Clupeiformes; family Clupeidae; genus Clupea; species Clupea harengus. Next base: position 15,502 of record NW_024880051.1, read on the forward strand.
AAGAAGGAAAGAAGAGTGGAAGAAGGAAAGAAGAGTGAAGAAGAAAGAGAAGAGAGTAGAAGAAGGAAAGAAGAGTGGAAGAAGGAAAAGAAGAAAGGAAAGGAGAGTGGAAGAAGGAAAGAAGAGTGGAAGAAGGAAAGAAGAAGAGTGGAAGAAGGAAAATAATATTCCTAGTTATACAGTTGAATGGAGAGGGACAGAGAGAAGAGGAGCCTTGGAACCTTGGCGCAGGTGTCAGTGAAGCACAGGTGCAAGCCAGTTTAAAGACCCTATTATGATGTCATAATGGCCCAATGTAAGTCAATGGGAGAAATTGTATTAGTTTTATTTAATATTTTAAAAAGTATAAAGTTTAGAAAAATGAACATAGCATAAGTGTCCTTTACAAGACCTATGCAGCAAAGTTTGAACGAAGTTTCTAAGTTAAGCGGTTCAAGCTGAATTAAGCGCAGAAGTCGGTAAAGAGAATAAGAAGAAGAAGATGAAGAATAAGAAGCCTAGGAATAACAATATAGGGCATTTCATACACTGTAATTATTCAGAGAAAAATGTAATCTGCCTTTCCGATGAAAGAGGAAGCTCCACACTATAAAGCCCCTACAGCTTCAACACATCAGCACATAAATGATCTGACTCAAAAAGAGACATGTCAAGCGAACAGGAGAACGTAAGTACCTACAATTTACAACTTATACCAGAACAGAAAATATCATGTAGGCCCATGTGACCCGCCAAGACAAATACGGCAAAAATCGTTTTTAGATATGGGCGATTGAAGTCTGAACATTTATGAAAATGCACAATAGCCTACCCAGTTGATTTTGAGATTCTGGCATAAATGTATGGTTTAAAGCCTAATCTATGAACTAGGTTTGTCAGATTTTAAGAAATATTGAAAAACATTTTTTTTAAGTAAGCTAAAGGTAGTAATAAAAGTAATAAAAAGGTAGTTCAACCAAGAAATTAGCAAAAAATCCCTGATCTGCTATCAGAGTGTCTTCTAGCCACGTAGGCTATGATGTATCCCAATGATCACATTTGATGTAAACAAACTTGTGTCATTTTATTTGATTTAATATTAATATTGAAATTAAATATGTTTTTATCCAATAAACTGAAATAGCAGATTATATTTGATGTAGTTTATTGTAGCAGACTCTATGGCCATAAATTAAATATGCACCTTTCATTTTGGGGGCATTATTGCAGGTTTTGCCATAGTGGGTCACATGTCAGAATCGAAATCCCCAAACTAGATAGAATTGGGAATTATTATAACTATCTAGAATTACCACTGTTTTAAACAGAGTAATGAGTCAGGATTGATCTATATACTCACTAATACAAATAAAAGGGCAATGGGATATATCATTAAGTGTAGACATTTCACAGAATAACCCTACTCCTAAACCTGGAGACATGGGTGCAATTCCACGTCAGGTGGTTACGACCACTTCGTACTTGTTGCTGACGAGGGCAAAGTGATCCACGCCACATCTGGTGAGCTGTACCATCTGTTTCATTGATATTCAACATGTGTTAACTGTGGAAATAACTGAGTAAATGTGCACAACTCCGACAGTCTGATATGTTACAGTTAAAGATGCTGTCCGCAATTCTAATCCACTACACTTCTTGTCAAATTCAGCGAATTGCTCCACACAGTCCTTTATCTGTCCATTCTGTATGTGCCAATTGTCATTCATTCCATTGTACAGACACACAGCGAGTGGGAGTGTGATCAAAAAGGAACCTCTGGAGAAGGTGGCTGCGGGTGGAAATTTCAAAGTAAAAAACCAAGACGACAAGAAGATCCTCTCCCCGTTGACACTATTCTTTCACAGGCAAATGCCAGAGTTGGCGAAAAGTGGATTACAGGCCCCTGAACTATAATTGTGAAACCGTTGCCTCTGAGATGAGATACGGGAAAGGCCAAGGCCATTCTGAACAGGTCTTGCTCAAAGTCTCAACACATTTTTGATTGCCACATTTAAAGTGCTTATACTGGTCATAAAAGAGTCATTGCTTAACCTCTGACTTTTGTGAATGAGCAGTCATATTTATTCTCTTGTTTCAGGCAGAAATTCAAAAAGTGCCGCCGAAAAAGGAGAATCCTTTCTGAGCCATGCAAAGGACACCCACAACCACTTCGAAGGCAATTAAGGGACGACACAATCTTCCTGTAATAAACGTTTGCCTTTGCAAACTTTCTATAATAAACCTTTGCATCACTGTGGTCGTCTGCCTCTATTTTCTCTTAGCACTGAAAGACATGGTGATTTTGAAGGTGATAAAAACAAGCCACAGTTCCTCTAGTAGTCAGTCTTAAAAAATGTCACATAGGATTGGTATATTACAGTACTGCATTCAGACATGGGATGTAAGCCAACGAATACACTCAGGTCAGAGGGCAGCAGAGGGATTGATTTGAATGGTCAATTACAATGTAAATGTAAATGGACATCTTCAGCTCATCGTCATCTAAAAAGTGAAGCAACTGGAAGGAACTACAGCCTAGAGCAGGTTTAACAAAACATGGGTCGGTTCTGGGTGGACCTGACCGACATACGCGTGCTCTGGCTCCAAAACTGCACTTACTGTGCAGACTCTGCCTCCAATTTGGCAGCTTTCATTTTGACTAATTTTGGCATAACAGAAGAGCATGGTGCCATGCTGTCCATGTTTTTTACAGTCGTTGCTCAATTATGTTGAAGTTGTTCAACACATTTTTCAACTACCTGACCATAATCCCAAATCTAAATCTAAAATCAAAAACTGTGCGCACCACTTTTTCAATAGACCACTACGGCTACAAATAGTCTTTTGATTCCTCAGGAAAGAGCGCTGAAATAAAGCTGCACCAGAGTGGAAGCTTTTATGTTAGTAGGCATGTGACCCCCCTAGTGATGATTTGCCCCCCAGCCATTATCGTCTAGTGACGTCTCTGACTAGAGAGAGAATCACACCATACCAGTGAATGTTCGTCACAGAATGCTTATTGGCACCATCTCTCTGCTCTTCTGCTGAGACGAAAGTGAAACTAAAACAGCAGCATTAAGATCGCAGATTTGTGAAGGTAAGAAATTTGTTTTCAGCTGTTTTCACAGACTACGACAGTGTGTCAGTGTATGAAAGGCTTTTTCACTGGTTAATGAAAGTGTCAAAAGATCAATGCTTAAATATAGCCTATTTGTAAAGATTACAGATACTTTGATAACCTTTCTACTTCAGAAGTCACCTAGGAAGTTAAAATAACAGACAGAAATAAATCAAAATGCAGTTCTATTCTGCATAACCCTTTTTTTACTAATCAAGAGACATCTAAACTTTAATTCTGTGTACCAGAGAGATCTGGAAGATGGGAGAGAGTGAATTCATGACTATGATTACTATTAATGAAACACTGATTTGGGGACATGTTTGGTATGTTTAGAAGGGCATATCCCTGATGTGACTACCAGACATATTTTTCAATAAGTAGTAGCAATAGTTTTAATTTGCATGAGGATGGGCAGTTTGCTTTGTGATTAAGCAAAAAGAGAGTTCTGTAATGTTGAGGTTAACTATGAATAGTAGCCTCTCAGTGTAATAATAATGCAAAGCAAAACACCACTGAACACTGATCGAGAATCTGAGTTTGTTGTTTTTGACACCTATAGACACATTTAAACTCACATTTAAACTCATTTGAGCTCAGAAAATGCCTGTTTTTTTATTCCAGTGTGTGTGCGTTTTATACTTGACAATGAACTTGGCATTTTTAAATGGCAATGAACTAAACTGGGGTTAAACTTGGGGTGTAAATGTCTCCTCTTCAGGAGTAGCAGAAGAGCAAGATGAGCAAAGCTACATTCGGTGAAAATCTTCAAAAGTGTCCAGACCACAAGGGGGAGACAACGTACGTCATGTACCACGGAACCTCTATGAAGGCAGCACGAAAGATCAAGTGCAAGGGCTTCATTCGGTCTGCAGATGGCATTCTTGGCCCAGGCGTCTACGTCAGCCGCAGCTTTGAGAAGGCAGCCCAAAGGCCAGAAACGAGCAGTGCTCAAGCTGAGCTTCCGCAGAGTGAAGAAGATTGACAGACAAGGCCACCACTTACAGAAAAGCTGGCACCAGGCAGGATACGACACAGCCTGGGTCCCGCCCCAACTGTGGCATGGTGAAAAGTGGGCGTCAGGAGAACTGTGTTTGGGATCCAAAGAGAATCAGAGTGCTCTCCATCCAAAACAACATGAGAGAGAGAGCAGTGACGACGAGTCCACAGATGAGGATGGCGATGATGATGATGATGATGATGATGTACCAGACACCAATAGTGGTGAATTCACAGATGAGGAGGAGATTGCAGCTGAAGGTGTCTCTGGTGAAGAGTCCACAGACTCCAGTGCTGAGAGATCCTCCAGGCACAGCAGTGACACCTCCACAGATGAATATGTAAACACAGACGACGCATCTCAAGATCATGCTGATGACAGATCCTCAGACCACAGAGATGACGATGAAGCCAGTGATGAAGAGGGGTCCAGATGTGATGAAAGGACCTATGATTTCACAGAGACCAATGCAAGTGAATCCAGTGATGGAGAATTTAGTAATGAATACTGTTACGAGTCCGACGATGATTACTAGCAATGTGACAAACCCTTCTCCATCTGCATAGAGCAGAAATTCATAACTTGTTTACTCCATAGGATTTCTAGTACTCCAGGTTATGTCCTGTCTACAGTCTCAAAGCAGTATTTTCTGTCTCACAAATATTGGGTCAAACCATGGCAAAGAATGGAGTAAATTATGGAATTCCACTGACTATTTGGGTAAATATGGGTAACGAACCCTGCTCACGGGCACGAAACATAAAGGGGAGGTCATGCAGAATTGAGTATATAATAATAATATGTTATTTATTAAGGGTTACAAGTATATAGTTTATATATTAATTATAGGAAAACGTGGGGTGAATGTCAGTGTTGTGGAGAGAAACAAAAGATGTAATGGTAAGTCAGTTAAATGGTAATATAAAACAAACGACGACGACAATCCAAAATCCAACGAGTATCCACAATCCAATCACTATTCTACGACCAATCCAAAACCAACTGCCGGGTATCCAAACGCTTCTCGAATGCAGTCTGCTCAGGGCTTTTGTAGCCCCTCCAATTACTGCTACACCTGCTCCCAATCACCTGCTTTAGAGATAGACAGAACAGGCATGCAAATATCATGGGGGCGGGGGCCTAGACCCACCCAGGGTCGTAACAATAGGAATGCATGCCCATAAGTGTGTTTATGTCTCTGTGTGTGTGTGTGTGTGTGTTCATGTGTGTCTGTCTGTCTCTGGTTGTATGTATAGTATGGGGAAATTATATGTTAATGCATGCGGACAGACACGCCACTGTGTGTGTGTGTGTGTGTGTGTGTGTTGTGTGTGTGTTTGTGTGTGTGTTGTGTGTTCATGTGTGTCTGTCTGTCTCTGGTTGTATGTATGGGAAAATAATGGCATGCATATATCATTTTCTTATATGCATATATTTTTAAGCACTGGTCATTCGGTTCTTTTTTCTGTCTGTTTCACTTGGCTTGGCTTTCTAGTGAGATGTCATTTTATATATATTTATAAACATCAGGTCCCTCACCAAAAAGGCTCAACAGAGGATGTACTTCCTGCGGCAGCTGAAGAAGATGGTGCACTTCTACACCTCCATCATTGAGTCCATCCTCACCTCCTCCATCACCATCTGGTACGCTGCTGCCACTGCCAATGACAAAGGCAGATGGCAGCATATCATTCATTCTGCTGAGAAGGTGATTGGCTGCAATCTGCCATCTCTACAGGACCTGTTCGCCTCCAGGACCCTGAGGTGTGCAGGTACGATTGTGGCCGACCCCTCCCACCCTGGTCACAAACTCTTTGAGGTACTTCCCCCTGCGGTCAATCAGGACCAGAACCTCACGCCACAAGACCAGCTTCCTCCCGGCTGCAGTTGGCCTCATCAACAATGCCCCGGGACCACCACCACCACCCCCCCCCCCCACCACACACACACACACACACATAGACTCTTATCCCGCCCCCACGCCTCAAGTCTGTGTTACATTAACACACATTACATTACCTTGCACATTGCACTCCTGTTTTGCACATTCCTGCATAGACTGCACAGCTCCTCCACTTCATATTCATATTCTGTAAATATCTTAAAAATTATATTTTCAATTTTTTTTATATATATTTATTTTATATATTGTTTTTCTCATGTTGTGTAGTATTTATTATGTTTTTATGTTTATTTTCTGCACCAATATGCCAAAACAAATTCCTTGTAGGTGTAAACTTAAAACAATAAAAACAATTCTGATTCAGATTTTTTGCAAGTCCATGCCTTTGTGTTGTGTTTGATTGCAATAGTGAACCCAATTGAAAATACAGTTTATCCAGACCCAGCTGACGTGTTAAGTTATCACTAGACTCGCTTGGCTACTATAGCTCTATCCCAACCATGAATGTGAAGCTGTAGGCTATGTAAGATAACGTCAATTAGTAAACTAGTTCATCCTCATTTTCTATCCATCCTTGTTGTGATATTTCTCTCAAGAAACAAAGAAAGATCCTTTAGCGGGGTCCGAACTGCCTGCTAACTCTAAACTAGAACTTCTGTAAGCAGTGATATCCAAATGAGTCATTAGAGCTTTATTCGATTGCAAACATGCATTGATTAAAACGGTTGTGGATCATTTCATTTGTAATATAAAGTCTCTTTTAAAAGATTCTAAATTTGGGTAGTAATGCCTTTATTTAAGATCAACAAAGGGAGGCTGTCCATGGAGAGTCTGATGTTACAAGGAAGTATCAGAGTTATAAAAGTGTTGACTCTCCCAATAGTTTACCTCCCATTTTCTGATGTCACATTGGCCTGGCCTGTCATTCAGGAACAGCATCTCATGGGCAACGTGCCACTATTATTATGGGTTCTCATCTCTTCCTCCTTCTGCAAATTATGACAGGTGGTGCAGGTTAAAAGTTACAGCCACCATTTTGTGTAATGCTTCCTCACAGTTTTCTCGGTAATGCTCAAACTCACAAAATGGCAGATATTAAATGCATGTAGGAATAACATGAAAATAACTACGTGCTTCACCAGTTGTCACAAGTTCACCCTAACACTAGACTGCCCTATTTGCCTATGTTTGTGTTTATGACGTTTGTATGTCTTTGTCAGTGATTTGTCTATATAGTATGCAAACTTTGCAAAAATAAAAGGAATATGGTTTTGTTTTGCTTTTTCAATAAACTTGTGTTATGTCTTGTCCTGTCTTACTAACACCCCTATCATGGCCTTCAAAACAAAGTCTTCAAAAACAAAGGCTTTGCAGTTTGTTTTGTCTTTTTCTACAGGTCTGCAGACTTTAAGACATTTAACACAATGCCAAAATGAATGACTTCAGCATACAGAGATGTCCCACCTAATGACTGGCGCCTATCTTCCTGCCATCACACAATACTTAATTTCGAACATATACATCAAGTTTTTTTTTAAGAAGAGTTTTTTTTTAGAAGACTGTTGATGGCACATCAATTTAAGTAAACCGAGTATTTTCACATTCAAAACGAATTACTGGCCAGATTTTTTATGTAAAAACAAATTAGTTACATTGAATAAATTGACATATAAGGTAGATAAATGTAACGAGTGATTGATGACAAAGATGAGTCACAGAAGTGACACAAATAGCCTGAAAGGTAGAGGGGACAGAGTATCTATGCATACACAGACAGACACATACAACGCTGTTGAATCATCAACAAACCAACCAACACGCCTGACCGTGGAACCAGTTCCCATGCAAAAAGCCATTGGCACAACCTTCGGACTGGTCAGACAAGTTCCAACATTCCAAAAACCCTACTGGCTTCCAGCAAACGTCCCATCCTTTTCACAAGCTTTGTGGAACACAATGGTCCTGGCTCCAGTTCAAAACAACATGCCTCACAACAAGTGCAGAGGAACTGGAAGCACAGGAGCACTTAAACCTCTGTCAAGGCCATCTCTGGCTTGTTTGGGGGAGGACACTGGGTAGTAAACACAGGTCTACACAGCCGGACAACAATGAGGGGAATTTAGCTTTCATTGTTTGAGAGTATTTCAGTTTCCAATAATATGGGATTACAACTGTGTCTTCTTCTACATATATATATAAACCCACATTTTTTATCTTATTTAATTTAATATTCCCCACCCTGGAAACTGCCCTTCTTGTATTTTAAACTGTTGTTACTTGTTATATGTTATATGTTATTTCTGGTATATGTTATTTTGGTATATGTTATTTGTGTTACCTGTTGTATGCCGTCTACTGCGTAGATGTTGGCTGCCAAGTCATAAGAATTTAGCTGCGCTGAAGAAATTTGGTGTATGCGATAATAAACACTTTGACTTGACTTTGACTTCTCTGCACAGCAATCCAATACCACATCAACACACGGTTGTGCTGTGTTGCAAAATAGAATGAGTATGCTACATACATGAGTAGGCAGCATAATTCATTCTAAGAAACCATACTGTCTCTAAACAAAGCTTTACATAGCAATACAGAACAGACACCTTACAAGAAATGTGGTCGTGCATTTCTGTGTAGAGAAGAACCAGCTGTAGAATTGCATAGTATTTTATGCAATGGAATTAAATGGGGAGGAGCTCAGGAAATAACAATAGAATGTCTCCATCATAATAATTATAACTTACATTATTTCATGTATTGATAGAAGTTTTCATTTAAAACGTTTAGGATTGCCTCACAAAGGGGGTGGGGGGTGGGGGTGGTGTGGTGGTATGCTGTTAGCTCCTATGGGTCCTCCTCTCTGTTTGTCACTTTTTGAGGTGTGCTTTTCATCTTCAAATTCCTTTTGATGGGCTTGTGAAGGACATAATAAACTCACCTGTCCATCCCACTTACCGCCCAGGCTATGCACAAACCTAGTTGTTCTTAGAAGTTCTTCGGTCTTCCCTGCAAAAATGTAAGAAAAGCTTTCACTGCATGACATTGCCAATTATGTCACCAAAAAGACAACCTGTTAGTTCGCTCAGCGCCAGCTGTAGCTGCAGAAAACGTCAATGTTAATGTGTGGGCTAATGTGCATTGCTGTCAAACTGGAACGTAGAGGCCATTCTGTGCCAAGATGTGTGACGCCATTGTGTTGGCTTGTCTGGGCAAAGAGGGAAAAGCAGAAAACGGAAAAGAAGAACAAACAAATTCAAGAAAAATGTAATCTTTCCGATGAGAGGAAGCTCCACACTATAAAGCTACAGCTTCAACACATCAGCACATAAATGATCTGACTCAAAAAGAGACATGTCAAGCGACAGAAGAAAGTAAGTACCTACAATTTACAACTTAAAAATCGCAGCTCATATGTTTTTAGATATGGGCGATTGAAGTCTGAACATTTCTGAAAATGCACAATAGCTATCCAAGTTGATTTTGAGATTCTGGCATAAATGTATGGTTAAAGCCTAATCTATGAACTAGGTTTGTCAGATAATAAGAACTATATATACTATAAGAACTAATATATTTTTTAACTATTTCATTTGATTTAATATTCATATTGAAATAAAATATGTTTTTAATCCAATCAACTGATATAACAGATTATGTGTGATGTAGTTTATTGTAGCAGACTCTATGGCCATAAATTAAATATGCACCTTTCATTTTGGGGGCATTATTGCAGGTTTTGTCAGAATCGAAATATCCAAACTAGATAGAATTGGAATTATTAACCTATCTAGAATTACCACTGTTTTAAACAGAGTAATGAGTCAGGATTGATCTTATATACTCACTGATAGGTCTACAAATAAAAGGGCAATGGGATATATCATTAAGTGTAGACATTTTAGTTCTGAACCCTGTTCCTAATTGATGATCGAGTAAGTAAGACAGATGAACTAAAAACTTTCTTACACAGAATAACCCTACTCCTAAAAAGGGAGACATGGTTGAATTTCCACGTCCAGAAGGTTTCTCCCACTTCGGAACTGCAGATGGAGAGGGCTATGTGATCCACGCCACATCTGGTGAGCTGTACCATCTGTTGGATGTAGAATTCATTGATATTCAACATGTGTTAACTGTGGAAATAACTGAGTAAATGTGCACAACTCCGACAGTATGATATGTTACAGTTAAAGATGCAATCCGCAATTCTAATCCACTACACTTCTTGTCAAATTCAGCTAATTACTCCTCACAGTCCTCTATCTGTCCATTCTGTATGTGCCAATTTGTCATCCATTCTATTGTAGACACCACAGCGAGTGGGAGTGTGATCAAAAAGGAACCTCTGGAGAAGGTGGCTGCGGGTGGAAATTTCAAAGTCAAAAACCAAGACGACAAGAAGACCCCTCTCCCTCCTGACACTATTGTTTCACAGGCAAATGCCAGAGTTGGCGAAAAAGTGGATTACGGGCCCTTGAGCTATAATTGTGAAACCTTTGCCTCGGAGAATAGATACGGGAAAGGCCAAGGCCATTCTGAACAGGTATTGCTCAAAGTCTCAACATATTTTTGATTGCCACATTTAAAGTGCTTATACTGGTCATAAAAGAGTAATTGCTTAACCTCTGATTTTTGTGAATGAGCAATAATATTTACTCTCTTGTTTCAGGCAGAGAAAATCAAAAAATGCCGCTGAAACAGGAAAATCCATTTTGAGCCACGCAAAGGACACCCACAACCCCTTTGAAGGCAAATAAGGGACGACACAAACTTCCTGTAATTAACGTTTGCCTTTGCGAACTTTCTATAATAAACCTTTGCATCAATGTGGTCGTCGGCCTCTATTTTCTCTTCATTTAGACATGCTGATTTTGAAGGTGATAAAACAAGCCACAGTTCCTATAGTAGTCAGTCTTAAAAAAATTCACACAGGATTGGTATTTTACAGTACTGCATTCAGACATGGGATGTGAGCCCAGGAATACACTCAAGGTCAGAGGGCAGCAGAGGTATTGACTTGAATGGTCAATTACAATGTAAAGCATGGACATCGTCAGCTCATCGTCATTTCAGAAGGGACTACAGCATAGAGCAGGTTTAACAAAACATGGGTCGGTTGTGGGTGGACCTGACCAACACTCTGTTTACTACGCATGCTCTGGCTCCAAAACTGCACTTACTGTGCAGACTCTGCCTCCAATTTGGCAGCTTTCATTTTTACTCGTTTTGGCATAACAGAAGAGCATGGTGCCATGCTGTCCATGTTTTTTACAGTCTTTGCTCTATTGAAGTTGCTCTATTAAAGTTGTTCAACAAATTTCTCAACTACCCACATTTCACACAAATCACATTTTCAATATACCACTATGGCTACAGCTAGTCTTTTGATTCCTCAGGAAAGAGCACTGAAATAAAGCTGGACCAGAGTGGAAGCTTTTATGTTAGTAGAACAAATCAATACAAATATCAATTAGATCTACTGTTTAAGCAGTTGAATCTGCAATGCCTGTCACCCTAAAAATGATGAACAGACACTCTGAGGCCAATTCTTATCCATAGGGCGTGTAGACCCCCCTAGTGATGATTTGCCCCCCAGCCATTATGGTCTAGTGACGTCTCTGACTAGAGAGAGAATCACACCATACCAGTGAATGTTCGTCAGAGACTGCGGCTGAAACGAAAGTGAAACTAAAACAGCAGCATTAAGATCGCAGATTTGTAGACGTGAGAAATTTGTTTTCAGCCGTTTTCACAGACTATGTCAGTGTGTCAGTGTATGAAAAGCTTTTTCACTGGTTAATGAAAGTGTCAACAGATCAATGCTTACATATAGCCAATTTGTAAAGATTACAGATACCTTGATAACCATTCAAGTTCAGGTGTCACCCAGGAAGTTACAATAACAGACGAAATCAAAATGCAGTTTTATTCTGCATAACCTTTTTTTTTTTACAAATCAAGAGACATCTAAACTTTTATTACGTGTACCAGAGAGATCTAGAAGATGGAAGGAGAGAGTGAATCGGGTTTGGGGACATGTTTGGTATGTTTAGAAGGGCATATCCCTGCTGTGACTACCAGTCATATATTTCTATAAGTAGTAGCAATAGTTTTAATTTGCATGAGGATTGGCAGTTTGTTTTGTGATTAAGCAAAATGTATGTAACGTTGAGGTTAACTATGAATAGTAGCCTCTCAGTGTAATAATAATGCAAAGCAAAAATGCTTTGCATTTTTAAATGGCAACGAATTAAACTTGAACTTGGGGTGTAAATGTCTCCTCTTCAGGAGTAACAGAAGAGCCAGATGAGCAAAGTTACATTCGGTGAAAATCTTCAAAAGGGTCCAGACCACAAGGGGGAGACAACGTACGTCATGTACCACGGAACCACTATGAAGGCAGCACGAAAGATCAAGTGCAAGGGCTTCATTCGGTCTGCAGATGGCATGCTTGGCCCAGGCGTCTACGTCAGCCGCAGCTTCGAGAAGGCAGCCTGTTACCCCATGGGGGCCAAAGGCCAGAAACGAGCAGTGGTCAAGCTGAGCGTCCGCGTGGGCAGAGTGAAGAAGATTGACAGGCAAGGCCACCACTTACAGAAAAGCTGGCACCAGGCAGGATACGACACAGCCTGGGTCCCGCCCAACTGTGGCATGGTGAAAAGTGGGCGTCAGGAGAACTGTGTTTGGGATCCAAAGAGAATCAGAGTGCTCTCCATCCAAAACAACACGAGAGAGAGCAGTGATGACGAGTCCACAGATGAGGATGGCGATGAAGATGACGATGATGATGATGATGGTGATGATGTGACAGACACCAATAGTGGTGAACTCACAGATGAGGATGAGATTGCCGCTGATGGTGTCTCTGGTGAAGAGTCCACAGACTCCAGTGCTGAGAGATCCTCCAGGCACAGCAGTGACACCTCCACAGATGAATAAGTAAATACAGACAACGCATCTCAAGATCATGCTGATGACAGATCCTCAGACCACAGAGATGACGATGAAGCCAGTGATGAAGAGGGGTCCAGATGTGATGAAAGGACCTATGATTATACAGAGACCAATGCAAGTGAATCAAATGATGGAGAATTTAGTAATGAATACTCTTACGAGTCAGACGATGATTACTAGCAATGTGACAAACCCTTCTCTATCTGCATAGAGCAGAAGTTCATAACTTGTTTACTCCATAGGATTTCTAGTACTCCAGGTTATGTCCTGTCTACAGTCTCAAAGCAGTATTTCTGTCTCACAAACATTAGGTCAAACCATGACGAGGAATGGAGTAAATTATTGAATTCCACTGACTATTTGGGTAAATAGGAATGCATGCCCAAGTGTGTTTATGTCTCTGTGTGTGTGTGTGTTCATGTGTGTGTGTGTGTGTGTCATGTGTGTTCATGTGTGTCTGTCTGTCTCTGGTTGTATGTATAGTATGGGGAAATTATATGTTAATAATGGCATGCATATATCATTTTCTCAGATGCATATATTTTTAAGCACTGGTCATTTGTTCTTTTTTCTGTCTGTTTCACTTGGTTTGGCTTTCTAGTGAGATGTCATTTTGATACAGCCCATTATTATCTTTTGCTAAATAAACAAAGTGGAAACAAATAGCAAGCTGTGAGATTATTTAATATAAAATCTTTATATGCATTTGAAGAAAAAGTGTATTTGCCTTTGAAGAAAACGTTTATGCCATAGTGTTGGGGTTACAACGGGGTTACAACGTCCATAGTTCTGCTGTGATGGTGAGCTTGGAATATGCCCGTTGGCATTTTAGGTGACATAGTATATGCTCTTCGTGCCAGTGGAACCGTTTTAATTGGTTTTTTTTTGGTCCTTAATGTTGCGCACAAAAAAATACTGAATGCGCTGTACATGAATGTTAGAAAACAATGCTTCCCTCCGAATTTGCCCAGATCGTATTAATGCCCAAAGGCATTTGTATTTCTTACAGATGAAACGATCGCCTGCACTCTATTGTAGCCCTCAAATTTGTGGCGTTTTGGGTTTACCTCAGATCTGATCAGAAATGATATATCGATGCATCTTCTTATCAAGGATGCCTCTTCTAAACAACCATGGTTGAGCAGAAAGGAATTGACTGTGTGATAGTGCGCGCGCTGTCAAATAGGCCTGCGCATGCACGAGCAAGATTCAGAGAACCTATAGGATTTTTTTAGCACCACCACATTAACAACACAGCTGGCATCCGGCAACATTCTATACGTTTATGGTCGCAGGGAATTATAACTTTGCGTTTGTCCTTTTGTTATGAGTGAACTTGCGCAAAGCGTAGCCTACAGTTTGCAAAAACTCCCAAGTCGATGTCAAAACTTCATAAAGTACTGAGGCAGCTGTATTTCGCCTTTTACTAACAGGTAACAACTGCTTTTCTCTGCCGTTTTGCTGACTTAGAAAACACAGATGTGAATAAGTGAAGTCAATGTTTTATAAAAGGTTTAGCTGAAGGATTCAGATCCGTTAGTACTATATCTTCGTTTTACCATCCGCAGAACCACCCAATTCGCCTTATAGCCTGCAGTAAAGACAGCCTGTCTGAATACCTGATACGTCTCGATATTTAGTCTATACAAAAATATAGCAAAATGACTACATCAGGTGTCCAGTTTCTCAGTTTGACGTGGTTTCAGTCTGATACCTCTATAAATTATGTAACGGCACAGATGCATGAAATCTGTTGTTAGACTGATAAAGCATAGGAAAACAAAGAAGCTTCATAATGGACCAACTGTCTGCACACCTAAAATGAATCTTAAGTAAAAAATAAGCTGTAATGTCAGAAAAAAAACACATTATTTGTCATCTCCAAAACTCCATTGGAGTCCCTGTTTATAGGAACACCTGCAGGAGCAGGCATGAGTGGGGCCTCACAGGTCAGAGGCGCTCAGTGTGGCTCGGAGAGCCAGGCCCAGAAGGACTACTGCATCATGTACCACGGCACCACCCTGAAGGCGGCCCGCCGGATCCAGCGCTCCGGCTTCATCCCGTCCGTGGACGGCTCTCTCGGCCCGGGCGTCTACGTCAGCCGCAACTTCAAGAAGGCTGTCTGCTACCCTGTAACGGGAAAACGGGCACAGAGGCTCGCTGTCCTGAAGCTGCAAGTGCACGTGGGCAAGGTGAAGGAAATCCATACAATAGATCATCCCATGAGAAGGAGCTGGCACCAGGCAGGGTACGACGCAGCCTGGATCCCAGCCAACACCACGTCAGGGTTTGAGGAACATTGCATTTGGGATCCAACGCAGATCACTGTGCTTAACATCATAACAGCCGACCACAATAACTGCTTTATAGAGCCCCCCAAAGTGTGAGTGTTCACAGATTACGCTGAAAGCACTAACCAGTCCTATTTTGCCTTTCTATTGATTTCATTTTTTCTCTTGCTGTTCTTGTAAGAGGCTGTACTCAGTGTGTATTAAAAATAACCATCTCCTCTGGGTGTGATTAATTCAGAGCATAATGGCTGTGTGGGGTGTGTTATGTTTGTTTGTGTTATGTTTGTGAAACCCTACAGTTACTACTCTCATTTCTAGGTTGAATGCCGTGGTTTTGGCTTTATTTCACTGTGATTGTATCATAAAATTAATAGATTAAATCAATGAACCCTTGTCAAAACTGTAATTATTGCCAGAATTTAACAGTAAATTACGCTGATCAGTCTTTTGAACATGATTATAAAAATATACACAGTTGTATTGTTGTATTGTTGATTGTTGAAATCTAAACAATTCTGAGCGATTATCCTTTTTGTTCATATTAAAAATGTCAAATAAAGTATTTTTAGTTATTTCTGGATAAATCCTCTTTGTAGATGACATAACAGCCCACACAGCCTGCTCAACAATACAAACACACTGAAATGAAATTCAGTCATCAGGCGGTGACCTTTCCTATAGCCCGAGGCAGCATAGTTCCAGTTCACTGAGAGGAAAATTGAAAAGGAAAGGCCTAAGCCATGGAAACATACGCTGTAATGCTGACCGTTTCTTACCAGAGATGGAAGGGGCTCCGAATACATGTGTTTATATGACACGTGTTCCAGCCAGAGCCTGCCAGTAAACATGATTCCAGTAGTTCCTGTGATTAAGTCTCTCTCTGATGGGCCTGCTATGCCCCCATTCACACTCAGCTAAAGGCTAGCTCCACATCTTTAATCATATATGTGATACCAAGCAGGAATCTTCTTTGTCCTCACAATCTTGATTGACTCTATCCACCATTTACCAAAAATATTTTATACCAATAGATACCTGAAAAGTCTGGCCCAGGTCTACTATGGTTGGTATCTTGCATCTTTTCTGATAATTTGCTTTTGGACAAGAAATCTAGAAATGATGCCTGATCATTTGATTGTGACAGAGAAGTGGGCCATTCTCATGCTGAGGGAGAAGCACAAGGCTCACTGGCAGTGAAATACTCACAAAGCCACATAAGACAGCGAGATAAACAGGAGATTTACACAAACATGTTCCTTGTTGTTTTGTCTTTACTCGCCCTTGTGTGAAACCACAGCCACAAAGCAAAACACATACAAATTCTCTACTCTTTTCTGTGAAAACAGCCAGGAGTGTGTGAATATGGAGATATGGACTATCAGCCTGACCGAAAGACTGAAGACAGCAACCACTGCATCACTTATGCAGAGATCTCTCTTCACATCACTGGCATTCAGAGCAGCTTGTATCAGCAAGACTGAGCTGTAGCGGGTTGCTAGATGCAGTGCTGATGTGGCAGGGATACGGGTGAGGTTTGATCCAGAGATGGCCATTACCTGGGGTGACCAATGTCAGATGTCAGATTCCATACACACTGTTTAGAAGCCTTATGCTGTTCTGTTGAATAGTAATTACACATCACACAGCATGCCATAGAGTCTTCAAGCTGAGTATAATACACACAGGATAGACTTGTGTCTTGTGAAATTCTTTCCTGTGATTATCAAAGCTTAATAATCTTGGCTAGGAGAGTAAGAGCATGTGTTGGCAAGCGGCGTTTGGGGGGGATGTTTTTTTCATATATAAATTCATATTAATGTCCTTAAGTTGGCCAATACTAAATGGGCCTCCTTCAATGTTTGATGCTTGGTTACTGTTTTGAAGAAAATGGGACAAAGAAAGAGCTGGGTTGATCTGTACCTTCTGACAAACCATTACACCAGTATGACTCTGTAGCTGTGAAATATAATGTTTTGTAAGGTATGGTTTTAGGAATTATCGTTGCTGTAGTTGATGGAAAAGGCAGATAAGGCCATTTGGGCCACTGTAATGACACGTACTGTGCAAGATTAATTTACTAAATCATTTATTTAAATGTGAGTTTGAAATCCAACTGTAACTCTGCAACTGGTTGTTCATTAGTGCTTTAAAATATGTTTGAACTGTTTTGACAGTGTTTTTATTGTAAGTGAAGGGGTGTTTTTACATTTACTTGTGCAGCGAAAACATATAATTAAAACATCAAATGTCTTCTCAGTCAAACCAAATCAATATAATCTAAACTGACAAGGAAAAGACAGCACAAGTTCTTCCTTTAGCTTATAACATCTGATAAAATCTGACAAGAAAGATTTCTACAACTTTAGAAAAATGGGAGAGGAAACTGTGGGAATCTACAAAGATAAACTGGTCAAACAGCAGTGGTAAGGAAGGTGTATGATTTTACATATCTTTCTCTTCACCCAGCTTTTAAACATTTCCATTGTTACCGTGTAACCGTACAGGCATTTTCAGCTTGTGATTTTATTGAATCACTATAATGTTAGCTAACATGCAAATAGGTATACATCTGTGGGTGAGTATTTCATTTCTTTGGTATTAACATTTGTTGTGTAATGTTTGGTTTCTCTAGTCAAAAAGGTTGGCTACATGTGAATCAACATGTTTGTATTTTGTTGTTGCTTCAGGTGAGCCACACGGGGGTGCACTCCTACAAAGGGCCACACGGGGGTGCCCTCCTACAAAGGGCAGCCACCAGGCTGAGATTAGGCCCTGAGGAGACACACGGAGAAAGATGCAGCTTGTGACAAATGAAAAAATCATAGATTTAAAGGACTCGAAATGCATTTGGTGCTGGTGAACCATGCTCCTCCTTGTTTAGGAGGAAACATTTTCTGTCCATTGCGCAAATCACGGACAAAATATGCTTAAGTTAGTGATGGGGGGGGGGGTCAGGCCTTTGAGATAGTTCTTCAGCGGGAGGACAACAACAACGTGGGCGTAGAGCTGGAGCACCACCGGGATAATCAGAAGGCATAGAGAGTGATACTGAGGTTTGTTCAGTGCTCCAGGACGGCGTTCAGGGGATTGGATAGACACTCAGCGCTCTCTCTAAAAAATCACAAGTTCATGATTATGCAGTCTGGTGTTTTGCAAGCTGGAGGTTTGTTTTCTTAGTAAAGTTATTCAACACAGACGTCTAACTTTGGGGTAAATGCTCACTAGACTTGGTCTCACCAGACACCCCTAGTGCCTCATTGACTGAAAACATTCACAACATTTTTTTCCAGTCCTTTTATGAAAGCTGCCATAGAGGACCTTGATGAAAAGCTGAAGGACAGGAAAACATTTCAGCCATCCCTCGAGTCCCTGGAAACACACTGCTATGGACTCAAGGTGAAGTGTTTATTGTCATCACAACAAAGTACCATGAGACGGGCTGTGATGGGAATACTAACGAGGCCCCCTATTCTGTGGCTGGAGTGCTCAAACCTCCTGAGTGAGATGTTAGTTGTTGTGAAGCCTAGGTGGATACCTCTAAAGATACTTATTTAAGAAAACGGGCCTTCACTTTTACACTACACATACTACTGCGTGACTATAAGTGTGGGTGTACTCATAGTTGTGGGTGAAGAATATTGGTGTGTCTCATATACTTTCTAAGTAGTTGCAACTCTTGTGAATTTTGCGGTGGGTTTGCCGTGTGGAGACACCGACCGCTATGTGTGGTGAGAGAACCACACCAGCTCCACGATCTTTCATAAAAACATTTGTTACAGTACCCTCAACCATTGATTTTCTGACAATGTTACACTTTCTCATTGTCTGCTCCAGGATCAGCAATCTCCCAGGCAAGGAGAACATCAACCTGCAGGCAAAAAGGTGGAGGTCATCAAACAGCACCATGATGATGATAGTGGTGAAGTCATTCCCTTTGTGAAACAGAATAAAACCATCTCTGAGCAGCGCAAATCAACAAAGTGCGTAGCTCAGGATAAAAACAAGGTGAGCACCTCTGACATATTCAAAATGATTTGATCCAACATGATTTCCTTCAACATAAACTGCATTACTGAGCTTTGGAAGGAAACCTTATTATCACAGTCTGTGCTCAGTGAAAATGGGTCTGGCTTTCTTTCCAGCATTAAGATGGATTTATTGACACACATACAGGAGACGGAGGTTTGTGCGAGAGAAGGGGAGAATATAAACAACCCTGGCGCGCCTCTTGAGAGAGACACATCCAAAGCCACCGAGGTGAAGTCTGATCATGAAAACATCATCCGTGGTGAACTGAGGTAGATGCTGGTGACGGATCTGTCATAAAAGGGATGTCTGAGTATCTAGTGATAGCAGCGAAAGAAAAGAGCTACGGCTCTCTCAAACTATTTCCCATATTATAACTGCAGCGTGCTGCTGGTTTTAGACTTTAGAAGTGTGATGTGGTTGACTCGTTCAGTCAATATTATTTAAAAAAAAGCCTTCATATGCTGTTGCATACCTCAAGTAATTAGACAAATGGATCTTCCAGTAGATAGAATGTGTTTTGATCATTTCTCAGCATCCCCATGATGTCAACATAAAAGAGTGTAGGAAAACTGTGGGGAACATAGAGATTTCTCAATCTACCCAATCTACTCAGAGTACTAGCTGGCTAATCATCAAACCAGTGGAAAATGTTATTCCATATTTAATGGTGTTCCGTTCTCGGAGCGAAATGCTGATTCAACCAAGAACAGCATGTAGCCTTCAGGATAACCTGGAAAGCGAGGCGCCTGGAAAGTGAGGCGCCTGACCAGACCACACCAGAGGGACCAGAGGCATCTTCAGGTGTGAAAAACACTCAGAAGAAGACTCTGGAGAAACAGAGACCTCAGAAAACCTTCAATCCTTCAAAGATGCCAGCATGAAGGGTTCTGTGTCGGCGGGAGAGACAGACACATCACACACACACACACACACACACACTCACATACACATACACACACACAAACACACACACACACACTGTGCTGAGAACATGAAGAGGAGAGGCTGGTGCTCTCAAGCTGTCATCACAGAGATCTGACACATCTATAAACTTGGATGGATCCCAAAGAATCTCTCAGAGATGGCCTGCACCCCCCACCCCTCTGTGCAAGCTGGAGAGCAGAGTGTCACCTGTAGTTTCAGCTACTTCAAGGTCAGGCTCTCTGTCACACAACTCTATAATAGTTTAGATTTTTTTTACACTGTGTTTTTTTTTTGTTAGTTTGCTTGCCTTTGGTGTGACCTGGCAGGTCATCTATGAGACCTACCCAAAGGTGACTGAAACATGCAGGCGATCTGCCAAATATCACTATGGGTTTCAAGTAAGACTTGAAGTTCAAAGTATTGTTGTTGGAATGTTAACATAGATCAGGACTGATAGCTGTGTGTGTGTGTGTGTGTGTGTGTGTGTGTGTGTGTGTGTGTGTGTGCGTGTGCGTGTGCGTGTGCGTGTGCGTGTGCGTGTGAATGCCATGGAAAATTTAAAATCCCAAGCCCAGTTTTAATAGATGTAATACATTATCTTACATACAGACATACCACATTCTCTCTCCCTCTCAAACACAAACACACACACACACACACACAGCTATCAGTGTGTGTGCGTGTGCGTGTGCGTGTGCGTGTGCGTGTGCGTGTGCGTGTGTGTGTGTGTGTGTGTGTGTATGTGAATGCCATGGAAAATGTTTTATCCCAAGCCCAGTTTTAATAGATGTAATACATTATTTCACATACAGATATACCACATTCTCTCTCCCTCTCTCTCTCTCTCTCTCTCTCTCTCTCTCTCTCTCTCTCTCTCTCTCTCTCCCCCTCTCAAACACACACACACACACACACACACACAGAGCTATCAGTCCTGATCTATGTTAACATTCCAACCACATCCCCACATGAATCTTAATAATGACCTTCATTTCTTCTCTACCCAGACCAACATAGCTGAAGAAGCTTCAAAGCTCTGTGGCCAGCAGAGGGACCAGATGCAGAATCTATGGACGTCTTGAAAAGCATTTGGGAGAAGGATGAAGTGGACCAGAGCCCAGTGCCTAATGTCGTAACTTTATCCCTTTCTATCTTACAAAATATCCTACAAAATTGTTGATGTAAGGATATATTAGGCATTATACTGACACTCATTTTAGGGCATTTGACTTGCCATAATGTGAACAAGTTGCAAAACACAATTTAATTGATGAGTAGATGCACTCTTAGCAGACTAATCACGTGAATTTATCATGAAATCATTTGTTCATTACTAGAAATGTTTTCAAGTGGATGTCTGCCGTCTGCAGCATATTGGTGAATAATACCACACAGAAGGCTGTCTGATGCCAACATGTGCAGTACATGTATGTGTCAGTCACCGAAAGCTTACAAAAGCCACCACCTCAGCTGAGTGTTATGGTCTTACATCTGAGCTACTTTTAGACTTTAAAAGTGGCAAGAGAGTTCTGATGGACATGGCCACAGTTGCTTGGTGGGAGTTTACTGTTGCTACACAGTAATCTACCCAATAGGGAACCTCTGCAATCCTGGCACTCAACGCCTAACTCTACATAATACAAATAAAAAGACAGACTTTTGAGGATACTCTCCTCAAGCTTCTATAACAACAGTCAGTAATCAAACACACACTGTGCTCAAATGCCATGACAGAATGTGACCCAGGCTTTATTTTTTAAGACTTAAGAGACGGCATGGAGTCTCATCTTTCACCCACTCATTCATTTACACTCTTTGCTGCTTTAATATTTGGCTCACCGGGAATAGTATTGCAAATGCTATGCTTCATGAGATGAGCCACATGCTATGCTCCATGAGATGAGCCACATGGTAGCATTATTCTATACTGAATAGAAGTACTGTACTGTAAATAGCTATGTCCATTTTAGAGATGTCTGTCAGGATCTCTCTTGATGCGATGTCATGAGTTGGTATGTTGCATACACATGGGTTGGGTGGGTTTTACATAGCTTACCATGTTATGTATGGATCAGAAGTGTAAGCCTTGAGACCAACTCGCTCAGGCACAGGAGACATTTTCAAGACCATGAAATGCCGAAGGGCAGCTTTAGGCTGCGACGTGATCTGATTTATGGAGGTATTGACTCATTTCCCTCTGCAAATGTGTCCCCTTGGAATAAGATTCAAGCCATTGATTTGCCCACATATCCAACAAGCATAAACAGGCAGTTTAGCAGTGATGTTGCCATTTCCACTGGCTGACATGCACTTGGTTTGGTAGAATTGTCATGAGGGTCTTTGATAGGCTCTACATCAGCCGTAAACAGACAGGTGGATTTGCTGAAAGGCACAGGTGGAAAGAAATGACTAAAGGTATGCTCTCACAGCATAGCATGTACTATGGCAAAGGTTTGCTCTCACAGCATAGCATGTACTATGGAAAAGGTTTGCTCTCACAGCATAGCATGTACTCTGGCAAAGGTATGCTCTTACAACATAGCATGTACTTTGCAAATGTTAATGGCATTTCTTGTTTATTTCTTCTTTATGTATATGTCTGACACTGTGCCACTGATTTTCACCTTTAGTGAAAAAGTTCCTACTTCCATGACCTAGATCTTTGGACAGGTTCCTGGTTCCAGATCCTTCTGTCACCAGTCTTTCACTATATGTGATGAAACGCAGGAACCTTATGATCAGCAGCCTGGGGAGAGAGATTTCTCCCCAGCTCTCTCACCTCGTCCCGCTCGAGTGAGGATGGTGTCAGATGTATTTCCTACCTCATCCCCTCTGGCTATGCAGGACCTTTCCAGGTCCTTAATTATCAGTCACAGATACTTTCCTGATCTTGTGATAGTCTCCAGATACTTTGAACATTGACAGAAGGGAATCCAGAGAGGCCCTATTAGATTACTGGTATACAACTGTCATTAATCAGAATAGGCACCAGTAGCAGACTCATTACTGGCAGTGCATTGTGTGTTTTGTAGCTTTAACATGACAGGTGCCAAGCCTGAAGGTTACACAAACAACACTCTGAAAAACATACACAAATGCCAAATTATATAATGCACATCCTCCCCTAGGTGGCAGCAAGCACAAATACATTCAGGGTCCATTTAGCCTTTTCACCCTGCATAGTTTCTCAATACAGTAAGTGCATTTAGCCTATTCACCCTGCATAGTTTCTCAATACAGTAAGTGTATTTAGCCTATTCACCCTGCATCGTTTCTCAATACAGTAAGTGTATTTCTCGAAGCAGTTCGTACAAACAGCACCACACAATGTGTTACCTGCAAAAGCTCAAAATTCATAGTTTATGTCTTTAACGTAAATAATTATATCGATGAATATGTCAGTGCCACAAGAATGAAAAGTCACTGTGACATTGTTTATAAACGTGATAGTCAAAATGTTTAGTCGTGATGTCAAGATAAGAGAGAAAGTGTATTCTTATTTCCAAATTTCCATTTTACTGTCTATTTCACTCACCCTGATTACACCTTACCAAATTATTGCCAACTAACTGAGTACTTTTTTGTAGAAAGTTGAATGGTATTTATATCACAGACACCAATTGGTGGTTGAAGAAGAATATATTGGAAGGATATGAAAATCACTTTTACAGCCCGTTGAGAAACAATAGGAAATCTTCTTGAAGCCACATTAAATCCTTGTGAACCAAGAGGGCTACTGTTATCCGATCATGAAACTGATCTTCACAGAAAATACACCTTCATTCAGAAAAAGACCATAGGTCAAAGTAATAATGAATAGAATAAATGGAATTTACAGTAACTAGCATCTTTTGAGGCCAGTCAAGCACCAAACTATTCACTGATGGTGTTTGTGTAACAAATGTTTACATTGACCAAAATTACCACATACAGTAATTTAGCATGCTGTTTCTTACAAAGCCCTACTCATTCTAATGAATGAGATCCCTGTAAGATGATCCTGAGGAGGGTAGATTTAGTGCACTAAGCCCAGTGGTGAAAATATGACTGAGCATGTTGTTGTCTGACACAGTGACACACACTGTTGCTGGATGTTCCCTCATGCTGACCTGGCACATCCACTATGGCTTGGTGGCC
>NW_024880052.1:0-39722 GCF_900700415.2 Clupea harengus
ACCCACCCCTTTCGCTCAACCCAACCCACATGCCTCACACCCAGTATTAAACGTGAGTGAAGGCTAGGATTTGCTGTAGTGTTTGTGCAGATCGTGCAGAGGAGCTCCCACTGACCTGAGGTTGTACCCCAATACCCTCCCACTGACCTGAGGTTGTACCCCAATACCCTCCCACTCTTGCTAACCAAGCTTTTGAAATGGCATGAGGTGCAATGGCATTTAATTTAGGTACAGTGATGGCTCAGGGCGCTTAGTGTTGCATTCAATATTTCAATTTGATCTATTTCTTTTGGGGGAGGAGGGTCCATTCAAATCTGCACAGCACCCTCATGCTCCCTGTGCTGCATGCTCCATCATGGCCGCCATGGGGAGGATACTTGGCTCCCCAGAGGAGTCAGGAGGGGAGAAGTTCATTTGGAAAGGGATTCACATGATCTCATGATTCACAGCAGCTGATTCTCATGATTGACAGCAGCTACCACATCATACTGTACAGTGCTATACACTCTTGCCTTGTAAATAACTGGTTCACAGAAAACGAGTTTAGCTTTGTTTGGTTTTACGTCTTCTCCTCGCCTACCTGCTCTCCATGTTTATGAATATTTTTTATTTTGGTTTTGAATGTAATGTCCTCAATAAATGAACTGTTTCTGAGATTGGGACTCATATTTTACTATTTTATTTGATGTGTTTTAATTTCAACTGACCATGCAACTTTGATGTGATTAGTCCAACATTTTTCAGTAAGACATTGAACTAATCATTTAAGGTGGTGCTCTTCAGGACATCCTATTTCACACTGAGACGTCTGATAAAAATGATCATTATTACAGAGCATTGAACAACTGCCATTAAGGTATTCCCATTCATAGAAGTGGGAATAAATTCTAATTTTAAAAAGATTTAAGTGAAAATCAATTATCAATATGGTTTAATCAGTATTGTGCAATTTACAGAAGTGTGTGCAAATAATGCTGTTTATTCTGCTGGATGATAAAAAAACACTTTAAGCAACATGTCTAAATTATATTTAGTATTGTTGAAAGTACTGTTTCAAGGGTTATCCTAGAACAAGCCGAAGAACTAATGAAAATGCCACTAAAAAAAAAATCGATAATCTTTCAAGCTGTCTCAGTAGTAACAGTCATTGTGCAGACTGGCAGTAAGCCTCCATTGGTGATAAAGATGTCCCTACTTGTCTAATACGCATAGTTAATTTGAATGATGTTGACCATTGGCTAATGTCACACTGTGAGGGACCGGACGGTCACCCCACGTTCTTTTAGGGATGTGGTGTAGGGGAAATAGTGCAGGAGATGGTGGTTTTGATATAAAATATATATATATATATTTATTTACAGGGGGGACTGTCAACCCCAACACAGTGCACACAACATAAACACATATAAATCAAACAGATAACAGCTACAGGCCGTACTCACCCAGGACTGAAGTAACCTGGCACCCTAGGCACCTGCTTGGCCGATTAGGCCCAAATATCGGCACCCTCTCAAGGCCCAAGCCAGGCCCAAACTAGGCCCAGGCACTCAGCCGAAGCTAAGTACATAGCTAGCCGTACCAACCAAACCAAACAAAACAAGCACACAAAAAAAGGCACAATATACAAGACACAAAGACACCGTGTCCACACAACTAGACACCAAAAACACTTCCTTCACTCCGGTAAACAGGGAAGTGTTTTTGTCTTAATACCTTTGTCCGTGCTCTCATAGACAGTGTCTCCCTCTCTACACATGAGGCACCCTTTAAATAGGGCACAGCCACTTGGGCTTAATTATATCCAACATTTGACTCAGGTGAGCCAGGACCCAAACATTATGGGGGAGGAGTTCAATAGTCTTAAAGGGCACCATCCCTTTTTGCCACGGTGAGGAGGGGGAGAATTCACCTTCTCACACACACCTTCTGTTATTGTTATGTTTTCACGCTTACAAAATGACACATTACAATCAAAAGGGAAGAATGCAGTTGAAGGGTGAAAATATTGGCATCCTTCACATTAAAAGAAAATAGTTATTTCTATCATGTTTAAGTGACAAAAGCAGGGGCGGCTTGTCCATAAGGGCGATTGTGGCGACGCACTGCCTAGGGGAGAAGGAAAAAAGAAAAAAAAAACTCCTGATGTATGAACGCAATATCCTTGTAAGTCGCGTAAATGACGACATGTAAATTTAAATGTAATAATTTTTTTTCTGTCGGATTCTACCACTAAACCGTCTGATCTGCCTCTGTATGTCATTGTCGAATCAGGTAACAGTCATTCAGTCAGCTTAAAGTCGTGCTTCAAATTGCCCCGCCCCTTCTGGGGCGATTTGGGGCGAAATGAAAATTGCCCCAGACCTCTCCCATTGACTCCCATGTTAAATCAATTTTTTTTCACAAAACAGAGCTCTCAATGCATAGCAGCGTTCAGTGAGCAACTATAGTCAAATGAGCTCGAGCGACTTCCGGTTACAATTTTTCAAAATAAAAGTCCCTTATTAGCCCCGTGTTTCTTAAACTGTCAGAAATATTAATTTCGAAATGGGTTAAAAACGATTCACTGATGTTCAAAAGTATGTTTTTCTTGTTTAAATATAATGAACACTGACTAAACAGGCAATATTGTATTAAGAAAAAGTAAAACACACCCCAATCTGCTGATAAAAGGATTATGCCTTCATTAAAGTTGGTTGAACTTGTTCAGAACACTGTAAAGAGAGGGTAAACTATGTTTAACAGTCATTATTCTGGTCATTCACTGTGAAAAAACACTTCACTCAAGTGAAAAATGATTATCTCCAATGCCAGGATAATGCCATGTGACACGTATCACACTTTGCTGATGAAACTAAATATTGTGTCTCAATAAAAGGGGGTGGAATATGTTCAAGACACTCCAAACATTAAAAAAAATGTGTGAAGTAGTTGAGATTTACGTCCCTGAAAGCTCCACAATACTTTAAACATAAGTGATCAGACAGGCGAAAATGCATTAACTTCAATGGCAGGGCCATGTGACACGTATCACTCTTTGCTGATGAAACTAAAGATTGTGTCTCAATGAAAGGGGGGTGGAATATGTTCAGGACACTCCAAACATTAAATAAAATGTGTGAAGTAGTTGAGATTTACGTCCCTGAATGCTCCACAAAACTTTAAACATAGGTGATCAGACAGGCGAAAATGCATTAACTTCAATGGCAGGGCCATGTGACATGTATCACTCTTTGCTGATGAATCTAAAGATTGTGCCTCAATGAAAGGGGGGTGGAATATGTTCAGGACACTCCAAACATTAAATAAAATGTGTGAAGTAGTTGAGATTTACGTCCCTGAATGCTCCACAACAGTGGCGTTTCTACATTAGGGGCAGGTGGGGCACTGCCCCACCAGATTCAGATGACGCTGTTGTGCAGAAAGCTCAATACATTCGTACTTCGCGGCAAAATATATATAGTAGCGTGAATATGTGTGTGAATAGACTTGACTCACAAGCATTACAGTCTTGTTTTGGAGTAATTTGATTTGTGTGTTTTTCTGTCTGTGTGCTTGATCTGTGAAATGCTGCTCTCCGCTGTCCCTCCCTTTCCGGTGGGGCAACGACCCACGCTGCCCCACCGTTACCATGGAAACACCAATGAGCGTGAACCACACAGGCCAAAGTTAACATTGAGTGGTGGGGAACTTTCAGATGTGCCCCACGAAATCTGCCTGGCAACTAGACTGGAATACTGCGAAAACCGCGAGACCTCTACCCCGTGACTAAGAAAAAAAAAACATACAGTCAGATCAATGCCAGTAAAGGCACTGTTAGTTAGCTATCGCTAGATTTCGACTATTTTGGAAGTGTTTTTTAATTCATACAATGAATAACGTAGATTATTTGTTGAGGGTGCAATTTAGTACATTGCCGCTGGAAGAAAAAATAGAAATCAAACGTTTGGGACCACACAGACCAGACGACTTGATCCTGCTGCAGCCTGGTCAGAAAGCGACTCGAACTTTCAAGACGGAATGGTATGACAGAAAGACATGGCTAACAGCTAGCACATCAAAACAAGCACTGTTCTGTTACCCATGCCTTCTTTTTGGAATTGGTACTAATGCAGACTCAGTTCAGACAACGGATGGATTCAAAGACCTGAAGCATCTGGCAGAAAGAACAGTGAATCACGAAAGCTGTAAACCCCATAATCAATTGCGCCCTGCAATTGGGACTATTGGGCCAGGTCAACATCATGGCACAGCTAGGTAGTGCATATCAGCGGAACATTTTAGAGCACAACAAACAGACGGAGGAGAATCGTTATGTACTGGGGAGGCTGATATCATGCATAAAGCTCTGTGGGAAGTGCGAACTTTGAGACGATGTGAGAAGGCGACACCAGGCTGCAAAGACACTACGATTCTGTGAGTCAAACTTTTTTTTTTTGCTTCATATTGTGTACCACACGTGTGCCACAAGCTTAATAAATTATGCAAGTTATTTGTGCTATGTGTCTGTTTAATCTTTTTTACTTTGTTGCAATCATTTTACTTTAATGCTGTATTATAGGCAACATCTTTGTGTCGCGCTGAAGCATGTGAAATGTATTTGAAATAGGATGTCTGCTCCCTGCTGGCACTCAACATGCAGCCCATAGCATATCTTACTGGTCTATATAGGCCTACTGCTTATAATAATCAGCTACCTCTATTTTTGTGACGGTGACATGACGTCATACAAAATTGCCCCACCAGAAATTTCAGGCTAAAATCGCCACTGCTCCACAATACTTTAAACATAGGCCTAAACACAGGGGAAAATGCATTAGCTTCAATGGCAGGGCCATGTGACGCGTATCACTCTTTGCTGATGAAACTAAAGATTGTGTCTCAATAAAAGGGGGATGGAATATGTTCAGACTCACCCCAGGTCCTCCGTTCACTAATGTAGGTGTCAACGTGTTTGGTCCATGGACCATAAGCACCAGGCGCACTCGAGGCGGCATTGTAGAGAATAAACGCTGGGCAGTCATCTTTACCTGCTTAGTGATGAGAGCTGTGCATATCGAGGTCTATGAGTCCCTGTCATCTTCAAGCTTTGTGAATGCATTAAGAAGATTCACATCTATACGTGGCCCTGCTCGCCTCTTTCATTCTGACAGAGGAACGAACTTCATAGGTGCATGCAAAGAACTTCAGATCAATTCTGATGACCATGAACTGACTACCTACCTGCGAGACCAAGGCAGCACCTGGATGTTCAACCCACCTCACTCCTCACACATGGGTGGAGTGTGGGAGCGGATGATAGGTGTTGCTCGCAGGATCTTAGATGCACTGTTGCTCAAGACAAACGGCTCCCACCGGTCCTAGTCACACTCATGTCAGAAGTCATGGCCATTATGAACGCCAGGCCTTTGGTTCCCGTGTCATCCGACCCAGACATGCCCTCTGTCCTCACACCTGCCATGCTCCTAACGCAGAAAGCTGAACCAGTATTGCCACCCCCGGGAGAGTACGACCTGAAAGACCTCTATGGAAAACAGTGGAAACAGGTCCAGGCTCTTGCCGATTCTTTCTGGAAACGCTGGCGCCAAGAATACCTGGTGTCACTCCAGCCAAGGAGGAAGTGGCACACAGACAAGCCAAACCTGAGTGAAGGAGATGTCGTGTTGCTCAAAGATGCACAAGTCAAGCGGAATGAGTGGCCTGTCGGAGTAGTGGTGAAAGCCATTCCCAGCAAAGACTCTAAAGTTCGCAAAGTGGACATAAGGGTTGTGAGAGAGGGCACTCTAAGGGTATATTCTAGACCTGTTTCTGAAGTTGTTTTACTTGTTAAAGGGGAATAGTGTTATATTGCATTATAACAGGCGGGGAGTGTGCTGTTCTGTTGTTATTTGTACAGGGAAATAGCACCCTCTAGTGGTGTAAAATTCCAACTGAACAGTGGTATTGTTCCTTCGGGGTTTCCATGGTCACAACCAGGGACGTGCGGTCATATGAGGCAGGTGAGGCAGAGCCATCATTTCGAGCATTTTTATAATCAAAATCGCTGAATTCGCTGAATTTGCGCATATCCTATTCAAATAGACGGGAGAAAACAAGGGACGTGCGGTCAGGTGAGGCACCATGTATTGTCTATGGGAGATATTGCGCAATCGCTCCAAACTGGGTTTTGCGCATGCGTGCGCATACGTAGAACCTTTGAGCTGAGCTCAAAACGCATTGAAAAATCATGTAGGTGAGGCACACAGTACCTCTGCCTCAATGAAGGGGACGTGCGAGAACGCACCTGTCGGGGTTATGCTGGGGAACGTTGCTCTTCTTCTACACTTCTACTTGAGCTTGACGGCGAAAATGGAAGATTTTATTGCTAAGCTGAAGCAGTTCTCAGTGAGAGAACGTGAAATGTTTAATAATGGGAGAGCAATGCCGGAGCTAAAAGGTATGCTTCAAGCGACGGTACAGAAGATAACTCGATCAACTTCTCACATTCAAAGCCAAATTGCTTTGAACATCTTTGGAACCTCAAGAATACATTTGTTTTTGAACTTACAGCGGCAGCTCCGTTGATTTCCCTTTATTTCTCTTGGGATTGTTTTATGTCTATGTGAAGCCATTTAACATCACACAAGTGGTTGTGATCATGTGAAAGAAATATGCTATATAATTATTATCATGAAGTTGATATTAGGTTGTTAAATGGAAGTCTAAGCTGTTCCTTTGTTCTGTGAGAGGAAATGTGAATCTGTGAGAAAGAGAGATTTGGAACTCAGAGGTGTCATGAGATGTTTAGGTTAAGACTGATTTATTGTTGTAAGACCCAGAGTCTGGGTTTGGGGGTTTTAGGTAAACATTCTTATCTCTGAGAACCAGGGACGAGAGGATA
Source organism: Clupea harengus (assembly GCF_900700415.2). Classification (NCBI taxonomy): domain Eukaryota; kingdom Metazoa; phylum Chordata; class Actinopteri; order Clupeiformes; family Clupeidae; genus Clupea; species Clupea harengus. Next base: position 6,878 of record NW_024880052.1, read on the forward strand.
CGACCATGGGAGTGTCATGTCTGTGTTCTGTGATATTTTCTTGAATAAAGGGTCAGGCATTTTACTAGAGAGGCAGTGATGGGTTGAACAGCGTTCTGCAACCACTGCACTCCTCTTGTAGGAGTGTATGTGGGAACAGCGGTCTGAAACCACTGCACTCCTCTTTGCCAGAGTAAAAGTCAATTATTTATTCTATTCTTGGTTGTGGGTGTCTTAATTCTGAGTTTAATACAGTCCTGGTAAAGGGTGAAAAAATTCCCTGACAGTTTGGTTCATCGAGCCGGATCTCAAAAAAGACCAGATGGACGGGAGCAGAACTACGGAAGCCGCAAGTCGATGCGCACTGCCCAAAAGCTTGGACAGAAAAATACCCTGCATGTTGAATTCTTCGTTGGGCCGGTTGACGGATTTCTGCCCCCGCCACACTGCCTTGACGAGATCCGAATCCAGATGAGACGCACAACAAGAATATTACGTAAGTAGCCTGGGGTTACTTATTAGAAAAAGATCGGGGATCTTTTTAAAGAGATCCGGGATCTCTTGTTAGCGCTAAAAACTTAGTCGGGGACTAAGAAACCTAGTCCGGGACTATGGTTATGTTGTAGGCCTACGTGAATGGATGTACATCTGTGTGAATGAGTGCGAGACTGGAGTAAGTAATTAAGCAAAATTAAAACTTTGGAAAATATCCGGATATTTTTCATAGACTCAAGAGAAGTATTTTGCTTAATTCAAAAAAACTCACCATAATTAATGAATATGAGTGTGACTGGAGCAAGGGATTAACAGTCTAAAAACAGGTGGAGACTCTGAGTAAACACCCAGGCAAATTTCATTTGTCTGGAAGCTTGCTTTCCGGTGTCTCCATTTGACCCGTCTGAGGTATTCTGTTATAATCCAAAAAGCTCACCATGTGTAGTAGCTATCTAAACCTAAATAGTTTCAGTGGGAAACTAGTTGTAAAAGATTGCAAAAATTATGTAATGACATAAAAAGATTGAGGGAATAGGAAAATGGACTTTGGCAGAAGGCAAGTGGTTATAAGAAAGTCAATGGAAAGTTAAGAAGAAGATTAAAAGAAAGTGAGGATAAGTGTTATTCTTGTGGAGAAAGAGGGGTAAACTGCAGGCTTGATAAACTATAGAGCTGTTACTGTGGCCACGTGGCAACTCTATACATTTTATCTGCTTTGTTCATTTGCACGCACTTTTTAGTCTTAGGTGCGTGAAGGGGGAGTTATTAGAAATATGAGAGGAAAGCATGAAAAAATGCAGAGGAGAAAAGACACCATCACGAAGCCTGATAAGGCAGAGAAAAAAGAAGGGTATATGATAATGATGGCGATACTGCTTAAATAAAATAATACAAGTGCAGATCGATTTGAGGATGAGGAATTTTGGTCTGATCAGCCGAAAAATCTCTATCCAAATAATCGAATTGCATGAATAGCCGCAGGGGTAGAGGCCCGGAGTTAAGATCAGATTAGATTCAACTTCATTGTCATTGCACAGAGTACAAGTACTGAGACAACGAAATGCAGTGTAGCATCTATAATGAAGAATAAAGGAGTGGGATTCAGAAGGATCTCAGAGTGCTATAAATATATAGATATTATAGTAATGAATGGAAATAATTCCAGTGTTGCAGGAATTGTAGGAATTGTATTTGCAAAAACAAGTTGTTGTATGTAAGCTACGTTTTCATTTGTTTCATTAAGAGATTGTTTGGTGCTCCGAGGCGAGACTAAACGTAAATTTGAAGGTTTGATAATAGTTTGGCCGTGCTTGACTGTCCAGTAGGCCTAGTGTAAATCGCAAATGTCCGTATATCTTTATTCAGGGTGTGAACTTGATAGATAAAATGACGAACTCGGTTGCATGTTGATATGGGCATTCATTCATTGGAGCAAGATTATTGATCGGAACCTAACGTTTTAAATTGATATTGAAAACTAAAATAAGCAAGTGACCAGTTGTTGGCATAGTTTTACTTGAAGGTATTTTGTGTAACATCTGTGAAGAGAGAGAGTCATTTTAATTTTTACTCCGCTGAAAAAAAAAACGAACCGAAAGTTGCTGTGTGGTTGACTGTTGGGACGGACAGAGAAGCACAAGGGTGGGGGCTGTTAGCTCAGGGGGAACAGAGGACTCTGGCCTCTGTGCATTCTCACACACACACACGTTCGTATTTTAAAAGGAGAGGAGGTGAGAAGAATTGTCAGATTACACATATTAGTGTGATATTATATAAATGGGCAGCGATTAAGAGTCATGGTGATACTCATGTATCAACTGGGGGAATGGTTAGCATAGTACATGAGCACTATACAACATATGGATTAAAAACCTATTACATTTTTTTTTTTTTGCAATGTGAGATATGTATTCAGCATAATTCACAAGGGAACCCCAGATTCCCTCACAGTAGCAAAAGCACTGTGCAAAACAATAAGACCAACTTTTGGTGTGCCACAAATTATACTACAAACTAGGAAATGTAAAGAACCAAATACTGTTCGAGTTTTTTTTGTGTCTCCACAGGTACAAGGCCAGGTGAAGGTGAAGGTGACTGGGTGTTCATCAAAATCATCAAATGAAAGAGCTGGTCTGACGACAGGTGGGAGGGACGATATCAAGTGTTACTTGCCACCCCAACAGCCGTCAAGATCGCTGAACGCTCCACCTGGATTCACCTGTCACACTGTCACACTGTAAACTTCGTTCATTTTTTTTAGGATGCACCACTAGCGTTGAGTAGGGTTTTGTGCCTCCCTGAGGGGGCTAAGTGTATAAATCTTGGTCGTCTTAACGTCACCTGGCCTCCCGGGAGCACCCTGGGGGTTAGAGATTCTGCTCAACATAGTAGAGGTGTATCTGTTTTTTGTTTTTCTTGTTTATTTGTGTTTATTGTTTTTCTGTATACATCATATCACTCCGTATAACAATTTTTAAACTGTTACTATTAATGATTACTTCAGGGGTAATGTTGGGTCTATGGTCCTCTACAAGTGTAATTGAGAGAATCCATAAGAGGTGGATTTCATATGGAGAGGCATGAGGCCATGGGGAACGTTTCTCATCTGTATTTGACTAATTCATGGTATAGATATGCATCTTTGCAAGCGAACAGACTTGATAGGACTAATTGCTATGTATGTACCTTAATGCCAGCATCCTCCTTTCACCCTAGACTTAAAGCAAGGCCACTCTCATTCCAAGCAACGATCTGTGTTGGAGAGAAGTGTGCCCCAGACAACTGGGGCTACAGTAAGCCATTTTATGAAACAAACAGTACCCAGGTGCAGGATCCGTGTAACAATACCCACCCACTAGCAGAACTAAAAAACATGCCACAACTGAGCTGTCACCTTAAGTGGCAGTTCATTCCATATTCCTAATATGTTTTTGTTTTTTTATTAGTGGAACAACAAGAGTAGGCTCTCTGAGACGGAAACAGTGTAATGAAATTGTCATCGATACTGCTATACTGTCATCAAACACTGCTTCCTCAGCCAACGTCGTACCCTGTCCATGGGAACAGTTCCTTATGTTGAGGTTGGAATGCAGGGCATTGCCACTCTGACAAGGGTACCCCTACGGTGAGAGAGGTATTGTGGGTGTGTGGTAGTATATTGTACAGTCATCTTCCTCCACACTGGGGTGGCGTATGCGCCCCCGCCCAGGTCATGGACCATATTTTTGTGTTGTTAGTGCTATCTCGCAGGCAGAGTTATCTCGTAGGAAGAGATTTGCTGTTGAGAAGCATGACAGCGTGTGGGGGACTGACGTGCCTGATGACTAAAAGATTTGGACCACCAGCTCCAAGGTTATTTTGTTTCTGTTTCAGGCCCTAGGAGTGGGAAAAGTCATGTTAAGAATGGAAACGCTTAACTATAGGATAGGATTTACTCACTGCTGCTAGTGGAGGGGTTTTGTGTTATGTTGTATTTGGATATTGGATTATATTCATAGCGTCTCTGTGACTGAAGCCTTACAGCAAAGGAAGGTTGTTAATGATGCTTTATTACAAGACAAAGTGGTTAATGTTCCGTGGTGAAATCTGGTTGCTTGGTTTCCATCTGGTACATGGTGGTAAATGGTGTTGAAAAGTCTGCTCTCTATTGTAGCAATTTGTATACTTTTTGTATTTTTATGATGTGTATTTCTACATGTGTCAAAGTTCTCATGTCTAGTCTTGTACGTACTTCTGTATAGAATGTAATGTTGTCACAGGAATTTGATGCTCTGCTGTCTCATCAGGAAAATTATTCTTTAGTGTAATGATGCCTATGCAGAAAACCGAAGGGAATGTATAAGGTTGATGTCTATACTAATATTGTTTTCATGATAAACAGGAGGGAAATGTGAAAGAAATATGCTATATAATTATTATCATGAAGTTGATATTAGGTTGTTAAATGGAAGTCTAAGCTGGTCCTTTGTTCTGTGAGAGGAAGTGTGAATCTGTGAGAAAGAGAGATTTGGAACTCAGAGGTGTCATGAGATGTTTAGGTTAAGACTGATTTATTGTTGTAAGACCCAGAGTCTGTGTTTGGGGGTTTTAGGTAAACATTCTTATCTCTGGGAACCAGGGACGAGAGGATACGACCATGGGAGTGTCATGTCTGTGTTCTGTGATATTTTCTTGAATAAAGGGTCAGGCATTTTACTAGAGAGGCAGTGATGGGTTGAACAGCGTTCTGCAACCACTGCACTCCTCTTGTAGGAGTGTATGTGGGAACAGCGGTCTGAAACCACTGCACTCCTCTTTGCCAGAGTAAAAGTCAATTATTTATTCTATTCTTGGTTGTGGGTGTCTTAATTCTGAGTTTAATACAGTCCTGGTAAAGGGTGAAAAAATTCCCTGACAGATCACTTTGAACCCAAGACTGCTTTTTATTGGTGAGCTGATTTTGAGAAATTAAACTTAAATTGTAGGTAAGTTGTGTTTCCTGGTTGCAATGGTTATCCTTTTGCTACCTTAGTTAATCGGAAGAGTTCAATTTTCATGAAATGATAGCTGGTTATCTGGCTGATGTTATAGTCTCCTCGATTTAACTCTTAAAATTATAATGGGAAAAGGTAGAAACCCTCAGGGTGCTTGTGCAACTTCGTAAGAAAGAGTTCATATTCACGAGTTCATATTCACGAGCAGGGCTGTAGTGGAGGGTAAACGCCGTTTACGCACCTCTGGAATTTTGGAAATAGCGTTTACGCACCTCTAAATATCGTTTACGCACCTCAAAGTTCCACGGGCCTTGTATTCTGTCGTTGGAATAATCAGAAATAAATTTGGTGTCATTTTAAAACACCTACATTTCAAATTGTTTAACATATAAACGCTGTAGTCTGAATCATTTTCATCTGCGCTGTATTATGGTCTGTGACCCTCCAATTGGTGCCTTGGCTGCAGTGTTAATTTCGTTGACGAAAACTATGACGAAAAATATTCGTTAACGACCTTTTTCCCGTGACTAAGACGAGACTAAGACGTGACGAAAACGGATCTTTATAAATAAAAACTATGACTAAATCTATTTTAACTTTCGTTGACGAGACGAAAATGTTGGTGGTTGACTAAGTCACAATTGTTTTTTTTTTCTAAACTTGTATGCACATCATTGGTTGAATGTTGCCCGGTCCTGTATCTATCCCTCACTGTAAAAAAAAATATGCCCTTTTAACTTAAAAAGGTTTGTTACCGCGCTGCCTTACATTTTTGAGTTAACTTGACAATAAAACGTATTTTGAAATAACTTTCCGTACTTAGTCAAGTCAACAAAAAATTGCTTCAGCTCTTGTTGTGTCAAAAAAGGTAAGTAAGTTAACTTGACTAACTTGCATGTTGTTTCAGAATAAGAACACTAGTTTAATTAAATACTTAAAACTTGTTGTGTCAAAAAAGGTAAGAAAGTTAACTTGACTAACTTGCATGCTGGTTCAAAATAAGAACACTAGTTGAATTAAATACTATGATGAGACACATTTCTTTTCTTTTCCATATTTATTAACATTCACTGCCTCTTCCATGTAGTTTAAACAAGGGAAATTATAAAAATATTCAGTGACAGGGAGCTATGAACACTGTAATAAACAGTAAAAAAAACCAGATACCAACATTCTCAAAGTCCACACATGGGAGCAAAGGGCACAAAACAATACAAAAGTGTCTGTGTAGTCTGAACCCCTGTACAATAAATGAGTGTAAAAGGCAACAAAAAAGTCAGCTTGAAGTATTCAAAACAAATCATTTTAGGTTTTTGCTGGTTTACTTCCAAAACGCATTCAAAATACACATTTGTCCAACTTGTTATGCCATTGTTGTAGACAACATGCTCAAGGCTTTGACGGCATAACAAGTTTGACAAATGTGTATTTTGAATGCGTTTTGGAAGTAAACCAAGTACAACATATTAGTACAACACATTCTCAAAATTTCTGATCTGAGGATGGAACAACCTATGCAGCCGGCACTGCAGCTTATACTCCCAGAGAGCTTTTAGAGTGATGCTACAGATTGCATGCGTCCAGAAAGTTGAGCCTGATGCAGTATTTTCTAAGCGACACATAATGCATTGTGCACTGTGGTTTATGTTGACTTTTTGAAGTTTAGCACAGATTGTTTATGTAGCTGCATTCATCATACCAGCCTGTAAAACAAACCTACTTAGAAACAGTGGGGGTAAATGCAGAGGTATTTGCACTGAATACATTGAACTCAAATACCAGGCAGTGGAGAAAAATTGGGTTTCTCATTTTGTGAAGAGGAATGCTATACAATCTTAACCAACTAGGCTACTGTGGACGTAGTACTAAAGAGCATACAGCAGATTCAGTTTTCAATAACATGTCTGAATGTGTAAACAGTGAGATGTTACTGTTGATTATTTGTTACTACTTTCAGATAAAATGATGTTTTTTGTACTTGGCCAGTACTAGAGCCATTTGCCACATGAACTAAACAAGTTTTCATAAATATGTATTCTCCCAGCAACACACATACATGCACGCACGCACGCACGCACGCACACGCACGCACGCACGACGTACAATCATCAGAGGGCCTTCGGTGGAACAGGACTATTAGGGGACACCCTACTGCTTGCAACCTCTGGTGAACACAAAACATCCTCCTGGCAAATGAAGACAGTTTTTTTGTTTTTAACACGCGCACGCATCCCCCCCAACCCCCACCCCTCCAACCTGCTTTCAGGTGGTACACTGTAAAAAAAAATATGCCCTTTTAAGCATAGATAACATTCTCAAAGTCCACACATGGGAGCAAAGGGCACAAAACAATACAAAAGTGAATAAAGAAAACCTTCACTTTCGGGACCAAACCCATGTGCTACATTGCATAAAACAGAAAAACAAGTTGCCAAGAGCCATTTAAAGGGGCAAACAGTTTCCACTTTCAAAGTCCAAATATGAAAGCAAAAAAAATATCTGAAGACCAAGTCCAAATGCTAGGGGAGATTTCTGCACTACAACTTTATGTAAAGCAGCCTGTTACGGAGACCATTAACACGTGAAGAGCAGCTACACCCTCCGACATTCAAGAAAAGCTTTTGCATTACTTCAAACGTATATTTGAGATGCTTTGGGTAGTCAACATTGAGCGCATACATCAGACCCATCATTAGTCCGAATGCCTTGGGAATATCAGAAATATTCATGACAGCCAGCTGTTCCTCCAAGACGAGACAAATGTCATTGGTCTCGATTGGGACCACATATCTGCCGATCTCTTCAGACACAATCAGGATCCCGACACTGGTTCCTTTCAAGGTATCTTCAACTGGATCAGTTGGCTGAAAAACAAAATCACCATGAAGCTAAATATTAAACTGATAACCAGGAAATGCTTTTATTATATTGCAGTTTGGAATACAAATACAGTATTTCAGTGTCTCATGCTATTCATGCTGCTTTTTCCATCTTTGGTTTGAATCTATCCTTCAATTCAAACAGTGGTTCCAAATCACACGTCAAGTCATTTGAGGAAGCTTTAAACCTACCTCACAGGTCTTAAGAAAGCTTGAGGGCTCTTCACGAAGGAAATGCGGCATGCCAAGTAAGACTGCTGTTCGCTTATTCTGATTGGAATCCTGAAATGCAAAAGCAAACACCGACACATGCAAACACACAGACAGTGTTAAAAAGAGAAAAGGCTATTTTCTCATCACAAAATGAAAGATACATGTGCAATACTTACATGAGCGTCCAGCCATCTAACAATGTCTTGGAGCTCTGCAATGTGATCCTTTTTTCTGAAAAGGTCAAGAAACCTGGGCAGATATTCATCAAGTCCACCAAAGAAGGAGCTCAGGAGATCAGTAGACATCAGACGGCTGAATTCCGCAAGGATCTTGATGCAGAATTTAAAAAAAAAACAATGATTTAATTGTATACGCTCAACAGGTCATACTGGTAGTACCTGGTGACACTATGAAACAATAACAACTAACAGTACAGCAATGTAACAATTTTTAGTTTTCCTATGAACAGTGCTTTTAGTTTTTCCTGTGTTAACTGCTACTGTTAATTGGTATTATAATGTTGTCTGACACTTTGAATAAAAGCAGTGGGAGAGTGGGAAGCATAATACCTGTCTCTCCGAGAACAGTGCAGGCCATCTGGATTTGACCATACTCACAAGAGGCTCATCATCAACGATCTCCTTTCTTCTCAAAGCATAAGTGTTTGCCATGGCTGCATCAATTATCTTGTTGTTGGGATTCACCTTTTTAAATTCCATCAGAAGTGTCTTCCTGTCCTCTTCAAGGGAAGTAAAGGTGTCTTCATCAGGTATATCTGGAAGGAAGTTGGTTTCAGATCGCCTTGGCTTCTTGATCTTCCGCTTAGTTTTCCCATCTTCAAACATTCGAGTCTTGTTCACCAACACTGCTGTACACCCGGCAGCACGTAACTTGTGCCGATAATTGGCCCATTTTAAAATTCAAACTGTACTTCCAGCAGTACCAGCCATCTGTGGACCCTACCTCTCTTAAACAGGGATGCTTTTCTACCAATGCTTTGGCAACTTCTTCAATTTGTACCTGTGATGGATATGCATCGATTCTGAACATCTCTCCAACAAGTCTGTCCAAGATTTCACTCTTGAGGCCCTTGAGGACCTCTATCCGGGAACCATCTTTGGCATATGCTTCATTTCCTCTCTTCAGCTTCAGTTCCACATCATAAGAGAAAGTTGGAATGCTAAAGGGCTCAGACCAGTTCTTCATCATATCAGGTGGGCTGGTTTCTGTAGATGATGAAGCAGATGACAGGCTGGCAGTGTCAAGGGTACTGCTGTCACTAACTGTCACCAAGTGTTGGTCAGGTGGCATCTTCTGGATTATTTTGAGGGTTGCTTTATCCTTGGGCAATTCTGTGGGACAGTTGAGGTTTATCAACTCATTCTGGAAGTCCGGATCTTCATACTGTATTACAAACTCATAACCCAGATTTAGCTTAGTCCTCAGAATCAACTTGAAGCCCTCCAGAGTCTCTGGGATTTCTTCTATCAACAGCCTCCTGATGTCATCTGGTGCCAAAACAACTCTGAGCAACATTCTGAAATGTGAAATCAAAGAATGATTAAAAAAAGAAAACAACAAGACATAATGACTGCAGTTAACCAAAGTCCATGGAGTGAGCAAGTAGACATGGTAGGAATAACATTATATTAAGTTAAAATATGTCCGGCATACCTTAATGAAGCAAAAAGGCTTTTGCTGTGACCAGCTGTCTTCCTTGAATGGTGTAGCAATATAATGGTTCGTAGTGGTTCAAATCTTCAGGTTCAACCAGAAGAAAACCTGCAGAAAGTGCTCTAAACAGTTCAAAAGAGCCTAAATGCTCAATATACAGATTGAAAAGGTTCAATGATGAACATTGCCTTATCAGCCACAATGAGTAGTTTGACAATCTTTCCAAAATCAGGTAGTCCACTTGTGCTGCCAAATGAGACAAACATTCCTTCAGAATATGTGGTCCCATGTCGAGTAATTGTTGTTGTCAGACAAACAGACATAACATTTGTGTACTTCCTCTTAAGTGCCTGCTTTATACTGTTGTCCAAAATATCAGTACAGAGAGTAGAAGAACTGTGAACCTCAAGGTTTGGCTTGAAAAGGCTGGGCAGCTCAAGGTAGTAGCCAAACATAAGTTGGTGTCTCTTGGCTAATGTCAATAAAATGTTTTTGAAATTGTTCACATCACGCACAACTTTTTAAAAAAAGCTGTGTTTACCCTCAAAACGGATTGTACAGAAGTTCAATAAAGGACCAAAACAATGAATGAGATTTGGATAATGTTCGGGGTAATGGTGTTTTGGTTTCAATGTGAAGTTAGGGAACACCTCTAACAACAGATTCCTGTGATCAGATATCTTGGATTCCAAAAAGCATATGGTTGGGGTAGTGAATACCAATAAGGAAATAAGTTCAACAATCAATTTCAAATCCAAAATGAAACCCCATGTCTTATCATTTTCAGGAACTAAATGACCAACCATAAGGGGAAGTAATCTGAGTAGTGACAAATTTTCGTGTCCGTTACCTCCAATTGAGCCAGTTGTTTTAAACCTTTCTTGTATTTTCTGTGGACGGTTGGTTTTGTCTTTAAACCTGTATGGAAAGTTTTGGATGGCATAATTAAGGTCATCAAGAGAAAAACAGCCCCTGCCAATTAAATCAGACAAACACAAACTGAGCTCAACAGGAACCACCCCCTCTAAAAGGTCATGTAGAACGTCGGGTGGGAACCCTGTTGCTGAATGAAAGTGTTTTAAATTGTTTAAAACACAGTTAGCCTTTACACCCACAACGCTCTTCAGCTTTTTATCCCTACTCAGAGCCAAAACATTTTCGTCCACTGATGCTCTTGTACGAAGCGTGAATGACCCATCTTTCACTTGACTGGTCTGAAAATCCTTCCGGCTTCCTGAACAAAACCTACAGCATTTATCAACAATGAAGCATTCTTGGAAACCAGCCAGTGAATGAGCTGCTAAGTTATCTGCTGATACAAAAGCAACTGTACCCTGAACACAGCCCCCTAATCTTTCTATGTATACACCTTTGGTTTCTAGTTGCTCAATGTCTCTAAGAAGTGGCTCTAGAACAGCAGAATATCCATATGTTTTCACATCAGAAGTATGACACAACAGAGCAAGATTGATTGATGTTAAGGATGACCTATAAAGAAGGGGTAGGTTTGCCAAAACCCAGTAAACAGCACAAATCTTATGTTTTTTCTTTGAAGTACCTAAAGGGTTACACACCTCAAAATCATCAATATATAGCCCTAAGGCAATTCGGAACACACCTGCAGAGAAAAAAATGTTTTCTTGGAAATATTTCCCATCACGAAAACTTTTATAGAATCCACAATTTGACCCAACATCTTCATCTAAGGCCTTGTCAAGGACATCATCCCTATTCAACAGCTCTGTCAGAACAGGTAAAAGCGGAACATGAACCTCTTTCCTGCCCTTTGCTGAATCCAAAAAGTACTCCACTGGCTCAATAATCTTAAAATTTTGCCTGAAAAAAGAAGCTCTCTTATGTTCTGTGCCCAATTCACCAGATTTTGACAAGAATGAAAGTGGCACTGACTTATCCAATGTATCCGCTATTAGTGTAAATGTTGATGGCTCTAAACTGATGTTGTGCTGGGAAAGTACTTGTTCTATGGACTTCTTGCTTAGTTCCCCAGTGAGCACACTAACCTCATAAAACTCATCAATGATTTCCTGAGTGGCTGTCTTTGAAACGTGAAGAAGCGTTTGCATGCGCAAGAAAAGGGATGCCAATTTACGCTGCAAACATACCTCATCAGTAATTTCAACATTTTCTAAAACATCTGCAACAGGCTCATTAAAACTAAGCAAATCTGTATTGTCCTGAGCTTCCTCACCATTCTCACATAAATGGTTGCGTACCAACTCAAGTCTTAAATTCTTTATGCCAGCAGATAACGTGATAACGACTAAGATGTCCTGTAAAGGTGGAATATACAGTTGATTGAAATGAGCAATCCTGGTAAGGGCACTTCACGGTTTCCTTATTTTTCAGATGGCTACGCAAATGTGATAAATACTGTTTAAGGTTACAATGTTCACAAAAGCTGCACAATGCACAGAGTATTTGAAAAGTCAGTGGATCTGAAGACCCTTTCTCCTGCTGTTTTCCATGTTGCTTGAATAAATGTCTGTTAAGGTCAACTTGCCTTCGGAATGTGAAAAAACAGTCAGTAAAGATGCAAGGCAAAGGGCAAAAAACGGCTGTGGTGTCCGTGCTTCAGAGTGTAATGCCTTCTGATGTTTCTCTGATTGTAGGTTGAAAATGGGCACAATTTACAAGTCCACTTCATGAATACGGCATCATCATCTGTAACATAGAAAAATATATAATATATCTGAGATATATGTAAAGCATTAATACAGCATACATTATGATGAATTAGGTAGGCTATCTAGATCTAGGTTTCTTTAATAACCTACTGTAGTGGCAAAATTTCAGTCTTATATTTTCGTTGTTAATTTTAACCACTTATTCATGTGTGCAGGATGAAAGGTTTTTCTGACTCATATCCGTAGCTAGCTTGCAATTTCTATCGTTCTTTATCCAGTTTCTACTCACAAGACCCAGATGACTGACCGTTGATGTATTTTATTTCCTTGCTCTTCACCAAAGAACAGAATCTCTACTTGCAGTAGTAGTAAATAAACACAATATCACACTAAAATAATAATTGCAAAACTTCGTTGACGGATGATGCTGACGGATGATGTTGACGGATGATGGTAAAAAAGCTGTATGCTTCCCAGCTACACACGTCTATCTGATCTAATCAAACATTCTCATATCACTTACGTCACATGTGCCGCACAGGATCTACATTATTCAATATCAATTCGCCATTCACATTTACCATTCATTACAGATTTTACATCACTAACTGTCAGATGTTCACTCAAAATAAATTCTTAATTAAATTAAATATTGTAAATTAAATATTCAAATGCAAAATATTTTCCTATGATTTGGCTCCTACACCTACATTAAACATGATGAGAATAAAGTTGGTAGTCGTTGATAATTCTTAATAGTGTCACAAGAATACAACATTAAATAATAGCCAGCAGCGCACATTTCATTTTTTTTCCGTTTTCTTACTGAATGTGCTACCATTTCTATGTAAGGAAACCTAAGCTTCTGCCTGGAACTATGTAAACGAATATATATCACCTCTCCTGATAATTTATTTGATTCAATTTTAAGTTGTTAGACAGTTGTCAGTGTTGGGGAGGAAGAACTAACTGGCTGATGGTCAAGGCAAGCATAAGTTAGCTACCCATTGAACATAACCATTTGAATAACTCGGCTTAAGCAAAAAACAACGCCTCCGAAACTGTTTTTGTAGGACACATGAGGAGGAATAACTATAAAGGCTAGAGGAAATGTTTTCTTCAAGACTATATTACAACATCTAAGATGTCAGTTGATAGCTAGCTTTTGCTGCCATGACTAGCTATCCTTTGATATACTATTAAATATTTCGCTCAGCAATAATATCCACGAATCCAACCGTTATTTAATAATATAAAATAGTTCTATTCATTTAGTGGTTGTGTTCTTAAGTTTACTCACCACAAGCGTTGGATGGTTAAGGATTGGATGCAAGCTCATCTTCCTCCGTGTGCTTTCCTTTGAACAAGGCAGGTGGTGACGTGGTGAACAGAACTGGCGATAGGTGGCAGTATAGTGCATGCGTAGGCCAAGTTGTGTTAAATTGCTTTTTTTTGTTGAAACAACTACCTGCTTGTTCATTTAACTTAGAATGAAGTTGAGTCAGTAAAAACTTAGTATTTCTTTTTGTTTGGACAAATCCAATAGACTTTAGTTATATCAACATAACAAACACACTTGAAACAACTAAATTGCAGTGTCATTTTTTTACAGTGATCCTCCACTCCCTGAGATGGCCAGACATGCAAGTGACGCCCTATGGCTGAACGTTATGATGGCTGAAGTTCAAGCACTCGGTACTGGAAGACAAATAAGAATAGATATCTGGACAGTCTTTAATTATAACTTGACAGAAAATAAAACACAATGCACCGCAATAACCGGAGAGAAACCTTTTGGCTTCAAAATAGGTGGGAAGAACACAACAAGAGGCACCTGAAAGCGCACAAGACAACCCTGTCATTTATGCCAAGGTAAATTAGCTAGTAACTGTCAATGATAATTAGCTAATGTTATTAGCTAGTAACTAGTTATTCGAATATATTAGCCAAAGTTAAGTTAACTTCAAAGGGGCAGTCGAGTGTATAGGTTGTGTCAGCTTGGATAACTAGCTAGTCATTTTCGATTGAAACCTCCCGTTTGGCTTGGCAAATGAGTTCCAAAACTTTTAGCTAGCTAACGTTGGCTAACTGTGAGGCAGCATAGCTAAGTTATACTAGCTATCGATAACTAGCTAGTAAACACATTGCAGAATGGACTATATGACAGGCCACGCATGACATTAATCAAGAAAAAATAAATGAATATGTGATTGGTTTACATATCCTTGTCTATTTATGCAATTGTTATTATCATTGGCACTACTTTCAACTCTCAAACTATCCGTCTAGCTAAATACTGTATGTTGGTTATCAGATTGCACAGCAATTCATATGGAGGATATGTGGTTGATTTAACTAAGGCCAGGTAGGCATAGTAGTTGTATTGTGTTATCAGATCATTTGAATCTTCAAAATCTAGACTTGATATTCTCTTATATTTTAATGATAATACTGTTAATTAAGTATTGCCTTAAAATTATTATTTACATTGAATTCATTGGAATTCAGATGTAGGCATAGGAGATCTGTATCTTATAGACTAATTGCATCCACAGTTTAAGTACTGCAAGCTTGACTATTATGCAGTTGTAGACACAACACAAGGGGTCCCCGGGCCTGAGAAGGGATGGAAAGGAGTTTAATGTGACTATAAGATGGACTTAATTTTTAGTTTAATGTGACTAAAACTAGACTAAAATGTAATGAGACTTCGTCGACTAAAACTAGACTAAAATGTTCGGAGTTTTCGTCGACGAAAACTAGACTAAAACTAAGCAGGATAAAAATGACTAAAAGTGACAAACTAATATGCATTTTCGTCTAAAGACTAAGACTAAGACTAAATCTAAAATAGCTGCCAAAATTAACACTGCTTGGCTGCGACACCAATCAGGATCCAGGAAGTATGTAAACACATACACGTTGTGGATTAGCCTACCTGTTCGGAATGGATTAATTAGCCATGGATATCAGGCGATTTTTGAAGAGACCATCAGTGCTCCCACTCTCACAGATGCCCGCAAAAGGCCTCAAGTACAAAGTAAGACTGAAGAAGATCAATTCACGTTTTTAAACGTTGTTTTGGTTCGGACAACATCGCATTAAGACAGGGACAAACTATTAATAACGTGCTTGCAAATACGATGATGCAGGTAACAAGCCAACCTTCCTGGTGCCATCTAAATAGGCCTAATAAAACGTCAATTATTTCAGCAATTGAAGATGCATGAGTAATTATCCTCACGCATATCGCTGTAGATTAGGCTAATTCATAGAAAATTATAGACATATTCTTTGCAAAACAGTTAGACATAGCTAAGTTAATTGCTAAGTGAAATGTTTTAGCTTAGCTATACAATCTTCCATTTTCGCGGTCAAGGTCAAATATACGTGTAGCAGAAGAGAAACAGCAGAACAAGCATAAACCCGACCGGTGAGGCAGAGGTACTGTTTGCCTCCCCTCCGTGATTTTTTTTTTTTTAATGTCAGATCAGCAATACTAAAAAGGTTCTACGCATGCGCTCAACCCAGTTTGCGCAATCTAAGATGAGGCACAGCATCCCCTGCCCGCACGTCTTAATATATCAATTGTGTTGTTGTGTTGTGATATTGGAGGTTTCTCCAATGGTTAAAGAACAGGGGAAGTGTTTAATTACAGCATGGTTTCTTTTTATATCATACTTTTCAGCTGTAACACCCAGGGCCTGTTTCCAGAGGCTTTACATTTTTTTTAGGTCCTATAGGGGTCCTTTCTTTTGTCTCCCCCTCCACCCCCTTCATTGTTGTGAGGCCTACACATACTTTTCTTTACTGTTTTCTTGAAATTGAATAAACTACAAACACATTTATTCACTGTCATTGATTTAATATGACTTTAACTGATAATATAATGGAATATAGCCAGGACAGCCTTACAGAGTCACGACACTTTGTGTTGCTTCGCGTCGAGGTCTGTCTGATCACAAAATTCATAGTTTACCCCCCTCTAATTTTACCACTACAGCCCTGTTCATGGGTGCATAATATTTACACATGAGTTCATCACAAGCTAGCAGCTGCCTACTGTATGCACCTTACCTATGTGTGTGTAAAGAATGCTGATATGAAAAACAACCAGTAGTCAATGTGAAAGCTGCCAATTGAATGGTGATCTTAGATACTCTATTGGGTTTATGTATTTGTAAATTTGACTCTGAAAGAGTCAGTGCCTCACCAGCCACGAACCTCACCGCACGTCACTGGTCACAACATGATACATGGTTAAGTTAAGCAGACACGATTTTTCCTGCTCCGATGTATATGGCCAAAAAGCGTTTGTCTGTAAGTGTTTTATTGATAGCAGTTGATTAGTTATTACTTGTAAACATAAATTTGTAGAGAATTGAAGTTTGTTTAAATTGTTTGGTTTATGAATATGAATATGAATATGCTTATGCTAATCGCTAAACGAAGTCTATGGAATTTCCCATGTAAATTAGCATTGAGCTAACGAGTTATATCACAATTGATTGTTTTTATAGACAAATGTTACTAATTAAGATTACTAAGATGCATTCTGTACGTCTGTTTAGTTTTACAGTGCTTCCTGAGTAAAGTTTTGAAAAGAACTCAAAACTTCATCCTTTCACTTGGGATAGGGTGACCAGATTTCCCGGACCTAAAACCGGGACACTTTGCGCGTGACCGTAATGCTCGTGCACGCACACGCTTTTTATCCTGAACATGTGCCAGCCCAGGTCAGACATAGACATAGATTTTGCCAACAACACACGTAGACCTACTGTTCACAACATAATGGGGTATCTCAGTTATTATTCATGCATTTTCTATGTAGCCTACATATCTAAGAAAAAATATTAAAAGACATTGAGTGAGTTTTGTGTGGGACCAACTTTATTTTTCAGAATTAAAGCATT
The DNA here is from genome assembly GCF_900700415.2 of Clupea harengus. NCBI lineage: Eukaryota > Metazoa > Chordata > Actinopteri > Clupeiformes > Clupeidae > Clupea > Clupea harengus. The sequence continues at coordinate 24,151 of NW_024880052.1, forward strand.
CTTTGTGAAAAAGTTTGTGAAAAGGTATTTTTCATTGCATGGCAATAAACAAACTATTTTGAACTGCTGCCACAGGCTTGAACTAAAGTTATAGTGACACTTTACAGTAAGGGTACATGAATTATGAATTATTATTGTGCTTTAATTCATTCCTTTATATCTTATGAATCATCAGGAATTGACATGAGTTCATAGCCTCTCATTCATGACCTCATGCATGAACAATGTCATATACGGTAGTTTAATGCGCTTGCGCATATACTGTGGGTTATACGGTAGTGCCAGTTACACATGTGAGGAGACGCACGGTGAGCCATTAAAGAACCAGTTGAGCATCTACGAAGCCTCTTTAGCATTACTTTACATAGTGTCAGAAGTGAAAACGAAGAAAACAAAAACGAAGTCATGCCAAAGTTCGCTCCTCCGACAAACTTCAATTTGATAAGCCAGGAGAATGGCCGGAGTGGAAGCAACGTTTTGTGAGATTCAGAAGCGCCACCAAGCTGGACAAAGAAGATGGTGCCGTGCAGGTGAGCAGCCTGATATACGCTATGGGAAGCGAGTCGGAGAACATCTTCCGTTCGTTTACATTCACAGAGGATGAACATAGAGATGATTATGTTAGGGTGCTTGGACAGTTCGATGATTACTTTGTGCCGAGAAGGAATGTAATACACGAACGTGCATGTTTCCATCTGCGCGTGCAAAGACCGGGAGAGAAAGCTGAAACTTTTATCAGGGCTTTGTACGAACTGGCAGAGCATTGCGAATTCGGCGGGAACAGGGATGAGAATATCCGCGACCGAATCGTAGTGGGGATTCTCGACAAAGAGGTCTCACGGAAGTTGCAGCTGACGAAGAACCTAACACTAGCGCTGACCATTGAGACTGTCAGGCAGTCGGAAGAGGTTGCTTCGCAAGTCAGCATGCAAGGAGAGACAACGGGGGTGATACAAGAAGTCACTCACGAGCGCAGCAGATACCCCAGTCACTATGGTAAGCCAAAAGGGGGAAATAAAGGGCAATGTGGACTGTGTGGGAAAGCGTGGCACAGTAAAGATGAAAATTGCCCTGCCAGAAAATCTACATGCAATACATGCAACAAAGTTGGACATTGGAGTAGAGTGTGTAGGAGCAGGCAGGCAGTGAGTGAGGTTACAGAGCAAACAGAGCAGCAGCAGCAGTTATACTTTCTTGGGGCTGTGAGTAAAGCAGGCGGGTCGCCAGAGCAATGGGCCGTCGAGTTACTGTTGGGCTCTACACCAGTTGACTTCAAAATCGACACGGGCCGATGTTAACGTCATCTGCGAAGAGACCTACCACTCACTCATCCCCAAAAGACCACTGGAGCCAGCAGAGATACCACTGGGACAGTCCAGGTGGAGAGCTGCAGTGCAATAGGACAGTTCCAGAGCACTGTGACCTACAAAGGAAAGACTCACCCACTCACAGCATATGTCATCCGCGGACGTACTGTAAACAACCTACTCAGCAGGCCGTTGTCTGTGGAAATGAATCTAGTGAGGAGAGTGAATGAAACAGTGTGCGACAGAGGACATCCACAGGCATATGGCGAGCATGGGACTTTAAAGACTGAACCGGTGAGAATACTGCTGAAAGACAACGCTCAGCCATATGCTGTATACACAGCACGACGCGTGCCTCTCCCTATGCTGCAAAAGGTAAAGGAGGAGCTCCAGAGGATGGAGGGAAATGGCATCATCGAGAGGGTGACACAGCCAACGGACTGGTGTGCACCCATGGTGCCAGTCTTGAAGAAGAGCACAGGTAAAGCCCGCATCTGCGTTGATCTCAAGAGGCTGAACGAGGCAGTGAAAAGAGAACAGTATATCCTGCCTACTACTGATGAGATTACAGCAAAGCTGAGTGGGGCCACTGTCTTCTCTTCGCTCGATGCCGCCAGTGGGTTCTTCCAGATACCGTTGCACCCAGACAGCTGTAAGCTCACTACCTTCATTACGCCATTCGGCAGATTCAACTTCAAGCGGCTACCGTTCGGAATTACGAGCGCACCTGAAATCTTCCAGAGGAAGATGATGGAGACCCTGCAGGGGCTGGAGGGTGTCGAGGTCTTCATGGACGACATTCTGGTCTATGGGGCCACAAAAGAGGAGCATGATGGTCGCCTGGAGAAGGTAATGCAGCGCATTGAGACAGCTGGTCTGAAGCTCAATCGTGAGAAGTGCTCCATCAGGCAGAGTCAGCTGCGGTTCCTCGGACATCTCATTGACCGGTCCGGGATCCGGCCTGACCCCGACAAAGTGAAAGCTATTCGGCAGCTGTCACCACCAGCAGACGTGCAAGAGTTGAGAAGGATACTGGGAATGGTGAATTATCTCGGAAGATACATCCCCGGACTCTCTACCGTAGGACAGCCGCTGTACGAGCTCCTGAAGGACAAGAATTCATGGACATGGAGCCACGCACAACAAACAGCTTTTGAACACATCAAGGAGCTGTTGACAACTGCACCAGTACTCGCCTTCTATGACTTGAACAAGCCCACGGCTGTGTCAGCGGACGCAAGCAGTTATGGTTTGGGGGGTGTGCTCCTTCAGCTCCACGGGGAGCAGTGGAAACCTGTGGCATATTGCTCCAGACGCCTCACTGAAGCAGAAACACGCTACGCCCAGATAGAGAAGGAAGGCCTGGCTGGTGTGTGGGCATGCGAGAAGTTCGACAGATACCTCAATGGACTGGAGCAGTTCAAGCTCATCACTGATCACAAACCGCTAGTGCCTCTCATTAACAGCCGCAGTCTAGACAATGTACCCATAAGATGTCAGCGTCTTCTCATGAGGCTCATGAGATTCAATCCAGTGGCAGAATATGCGCCAGGGAAAACTCTGGTCATCGCGGACACCCTGTCACGCAGTCCACTGGCCAGCATGTGTGCAGAGACAGACACACACAGTGAGGTGGCATGCTACGTGGATAGTGTAATAGAGGGGATCCCTGCGTCGAAAAGCAAGATGGATGAAATCAGAATGGCGACAGCAGCCGATGCCGAACTGCTGTCGGTTGTGAAGCTCATAAAGAAAGGATGGCCTGAACACTTAAGCAATGTGCCCATGGACGTGAGAGAGTACGTCCAAGTGAAGTCAGAGCTATCTGAACACAATGGCCTGGTCCTCAGAGGAGCAGGATTGTCGTGCCAAGGCAAATGAGAGGTGAGATCCTTCAGAAAATTCACGAAGGGCACCAGGGCCTAGTCAAATGTAGGGAGAGAGCGTGCTCATCTGTGTGGTGGCCCGGACTCTCTACGGACATAAACAAGCTTGTGACGTCATGTCAGGTGTGCTGTGAACTGAAAAGAACACAACAAAAGGAACCTCTCATCTCCACACCGCTTCCAGAGCGACCCTGGAAAAGAATTGCAATGGACCTGTGTGAGCACAACCACCACAACTACCTGGTAATCTCAGATTATTATTCCAGGTTCCTAGAGATACTGCAGCTGCCCTCGACAACGAGTGCACAAGTGATCCAAAGACTGAAAGCGGTCTTCGCCAGGTTTGGCATTCCAGATGAGGTGGTGAGCGATAATGGACCCCAGTTTTCAAGTGCGGAGTTCAAGGAGTGCGCGAGGCAGCTCGACTTCAAGCACTGCACATCCAGCCCTCACCATCCACAGGGCAATGGGCATGCAGAGAGAGCCGTACAGACAGCGAAGAAAATTCTCAAGCAAGAAGATCCTGTCATGGCTCTGATGAGCTATAGGTCCACTCCCTGCTCCACCACAGGCTTCAGTCCAGCCGAGCTGTTGATGGGGAGGAAAATCAGAACCACACTCCCCACTCTGGAGAAAAATCTCCTACCCAAATGGCCCAGCAGGACAGCTGTGAAAGAGAGGGACGGAAGGGAAAAGGCTAAACAGGCTCACTACTTCAACCGCCGTCATGGAGCCAGGCCCTTACCTGCCCTGCAACCAGGAGATGTTGTATCCTCCAAGTTGGACTATGAAAAGTCATGGTCCTTGCCAGCGGTGATCTCAAGCGAGAGCACCACCCCGAGATCCTTCGTCATCAGGACGCAGCACGGAGCGGAGCTGCGGCGGAACCGCCGTCACCTCCAACCAGGGCCGGTTTCCCAGCCCATCCCAGCAGCACACGGGGATGTCACAGGGACAGACACACACTCTGACGGAGCCACCGTGTTAGAGACTGTCCTGTGAGTCAGAGTGTGGCTACACCCACAACCCTTCTACCCGGTCAGACTGTGACCAGATCTGGACGGGTGTGCAGGCAAATCGACAGGCTTGACCTGTAAATGAGTGCAGATCATATGGCCTTTGGGGGAGGGGAGAGAAAAGAAAGTTGTATTGACATTGATGTGATACTGTTGATTTGTGAAAAAAAAAAAAAAAGAGTTGTATTGACATTGATGTGATACTGTTGATTTGAAAAAAAAAAAAGAAAAGTTGTATTGACATTGATGTGATACTGTTGATTTGTGAAAAAAGAAAGTTGTACAGTTGTACATGTTGATAATGTTTATTTGTTGGTTGAGTGGAAAGAGACCATTGCATGTTGAAATGTCTCCATTTAAATTCATTTAAGTTAATCTTGGTTTATATTATGTGCTGTTTGAATAGCCATTTTCAGTTAAACTGTTCCTGTGATGTTATTGACATAACACTCAAAAGAGGGGGAGATGTCATATACGGTAGTTTAATGTGCTTGCGCATATACTGTGGGTTATACGGTAGTGCCAGTTACACATGTGGGGAGACGCACGGTGAGCCATTAAAGAACCAGTTGAGCATCTACGAAGCCTCTTTAGCATTACTTTACATTATGCCTGAAGAAGCAGTGCAGTGAAGATGACTGGTAGTTTTCTTTCGAACCAGAAGACAGTAAATAATACGTTTTAAAATAGACCTAAATCCTATTTCATACCAGCCTCATTACAATATGAGTACATGGGGTACAACTCAAAAGCTCAACTCTTAATGTCAGTCCCTTGATCCACGATCATGTTAATCCTGGATCCATGTCATGGAATTTCAAAATCCAAAATGGAAATGAAAAGTGAAGAAATTTGATTGTCACGGACAGGTCTAATGTGTTATTGTAGCCCATAGACATATAAATCATAAATAGACATATATGTCACTGTACATGCTGCCACTTGGGGACATCATTAGAGAACACAATGTATGTTTCCATAGTTATGCTGATGACACGCAACTGTACATCTCTACTGAGCCAAATGATGCTGCAGCAATAAACTCCATTACTACCTGTCTTTTGGCGATAAATAAATGGATGAGCAATAATTTCTTAAAGTCAAACGAGGACAAAACTGAGATCCTACTAGTCGGCCCTAAAACAAAAAGAGAAATGCTGTTTAATAATTTGGGGAAATTAACTCCCTTGATTAAATCGGAGGTTACAAGTCTTGGTGTTATTTTAGATTCAGATTTAAGCTTCAAGTCTCACATTAACAAGGTGACGAAAACATCATTTTTCGACCTTAAAAACATAGCTAAAGTCCTGCCATTTATAAATCAAAAAGATGCTGAAAAACTGATTCATGCCTTTATTTCAAGCCGTCTTGATTATTGTAATGCAATCCTTACTGGCCTCCCAAAAAAAACAACTGAGAGACTTCAGCTCATTCAAAACTCTGCAGCTCGGCTATTAACCAGAACCAAGAGGAGAGAGCACATTAGTCCAGTTTTAGCTGCTCTGCACTGGCTTCCAGTAACTTTTAGAATTGACTTTAAGGTCCTTCTCCTAATATACAAAGCCCTTAATGGGCTAGGACCAAGTTACATTGCAAACTCCCTAGTCAAATACTTGCCCTCAAGAACACTGCGATCATCGAATGCTGGTTTATTGGAGGTTCCCAGCAAAAGCCGTAAGAAAATCGGGGACGCAGCATTTGTCAATTACGCCCCAGTGCTATGGAACATACTGCCTATAGACATCAGGGAAGCCAGCTCGCTTAACATCTTTAAAAGAAAACTAAAAACGTACCTCTTCACATTAGCCTTTAACTAGCTACCACTTCGCACTATATATATATATAAATACTTTTAATTTAATTTAATTTAATTTAATTTAATTTAATTTAATTTAAATCTCTACTGGTGATATTAAGGGGTTAGATTAAATATATCTCTATAATTATAATTTAATTTTTTTGCACTATATCTGAGTTATGTTTCTTTGATGTCTATTTTTATGTGCATGTAATTTCTTTGTGCATATTATGTATTTGCTGTAAAGCACTTTGAGCTGCATTCTTTTGCATGAAAGGTGCTATATAAATTAAGTTTTATTATTATTATTATTATTATTATTATAAAGCTATATATGTAGCCTACTCTTCCGTGGATGTTGCATTGTGGGAACTTTTGCAGCGTGATACAGTTAGAAATGCTCTGGCTCTAACTAGCCTTTTAGAAAAGGAACGGAAAAGGTTTTATTCATTAATTAGGCCCAACCTGTGGAGTAAAGTGTGGGAAAGGTTGGATAGGTCAAGGACATTTCATTAAGGTCCCTTGAAAAGTCATGGAAAGATGTTGCAATGTTGTCAATAACAGTGGTAATCATTAATATGACACAGGTTTCATCGTAGTTCCTGCTTTACCTTCTAGTTTTATACTAGAGGTCTTCCAATGGCATTGTGTCACTGCAGCTTTTCTTGCTGTCTTTTCAATGTGCAAAGAGCACTCTAGATTCTCCTGTACTAAATAACTAAAGACCAATATCAAACCTACCATTTATAGGTAAGGTCATTGAGAAGATTGTCTATCAGCAGCTTAGTAGTTTCCTCAATAGTAATAATCGCTTTGATATCTCTCAATCCGGATTTCACCCAAACCACAGTACTGAGACGGCACTAATTAAGGTGGTAAATGACATTCTCCTGAACTCTGACAGGTAATATATCAGTTTTGGTTTTACTGGATCTAAGTGCTGCATTTGATACCGTCGACCATTCTATATTATTAGATAGACTAGAAAAAATGGGTTGGACTCTCTGATACGGTCCTTACATTTACATTTACATTTAGTCATTTAGCAGACGCTTTTGTCCAAAGCGACGTACAAGGGAGAGAATATTCAAGCTACGAGCAATAGAACCTGGTGTAACAATAAATAAATACTACTTTACATAAGAAATATAACAAAATGAAATAAAAAAGAAAGAAAGAAGTGCAGAAATGTAACTGCTGTAATTGCAAGTTACGCACTAGTCGAAGTGCCAGTTAGGACAGGAAGTGCTCTCTGAAGAGTTGGGTCTTCAAGAGCTTCTTAAAGGTAGAGAGGGACGCCCCTGCTCTGGTAGTGCTGGGTAGTTCATTCCACCAACGTGGAACTACAAAAGAGAATAGTCTGGACTGCCGTACTTGCACAGACGGCACTGCCAAACGACGCTCACTAGAAGAGCGCAGCATCCTGGGTGTAACATTTGCCCTTACAAGAGCATTTAGGTAGGTGGGAGCAGAACCATCAAGCACTCTGTAGGCAAGCATAAGTGACTTGAACTTAATGCGAGCAGCTACAGGCAGCCAGTGGAGGTCAATAAGAAGCGGGGTGACGTGTGCCCTCTTCGGTTGGTTGAACACCAGACGCGCCGCCGCGTTCTGGATCATTTGTAGTGGTTTCACCACGCAAGCCGGCAGGCCCGTTAGGAGGGCGTTGCAGTAATCAAGGCGGGAATTCACCAAGGTTTGCACCAGCAGCTGGGTGGCATACTGGGTTAGGTACGGCCTGATTTTGCGGATGTTGAATAGCGCAAAGCGGCAGGACCTAGAGACAGAGGCAATGTGGTCCGTGAAAGTCAGTTGGTCATCAATAATGACCCCGAGGTTTCTTGCTGTTTTGGATGGAACAAGAGACAAGGAGTCAATATTGATGCTGATGTTGTGGTGGATGGCCTGTTTGGCTGGAAAGACAATCAGTTCCGTTTTGGCCAGGTTCAGCTGAAGGTGGTGGTTTTTCATCCATGTGGATATATCAGCAAGACAGTCCGAGATCCGCGCCGAGACAGTGGTGTCCTCAGGAGGGAAAGACAGAAACAGTTGAGTATCATCGGCATAGCAATGATAGGAAAAACCATGCGAGCGGATGATAGGGCCCAGCGAAGTGGTGTAAATGGCAAAGAGAAGTGGTCCCATCACCGAGCCTTGGGGCACCCCTGTGGTAAGGTGGTGAGGTACAGACAGCTGACCTTGCCATGACACCTTGAACGAGCGCCCAGTGAGGTACGATTCAAACCAGGAGAGCGCCTTGCCAGAAATGCCCATACTTGACAGTATGGACAGAAGGATGCGGTGGTTGACTGTATCAAACGCAGCTGATAAATCAAGCAGGACGAGAGCTGAGGATTGAGCTGCTGCTCTAGCTGTTTTCAAGGCCTCTGTCACAGACAACAGGGCTGTTTCGGTGGAGTGACCACTTTTGAATCCAGACTGGTTTGGATCGAGGAGATTCTTCCTTGATAGGAACTCTGTGACCTGTTTGGAAGCTGCCCTCTCAATGGTTTTTGATAGGAGCGTGAGAAGTGAGACCGGTCGATAGTTTTCCACCTGAGTGGGATCGAGAGGCGGCTTCTTCAGCAGCGGTGTTACCCGAGCCACTTTAAATGAAGAAGGGAATGTTCCAGAATTAAATGAAGCATTAATCACCTGTGTTAGTGCCGGTAAGACGGCAGGCGATATGGCTTGAAGGATATTGGATGGGATGGGGTCCAGCGGGCAAGTAGTTGGACGGCTACCTGTTAGGATTTTGGAGACCTCACTCTTGCTGAGAGGGGTGAAAGAAGGAAATGATGAGCCATTGACGGTTGCGCCCTTAGGGGGGGGAGACAGTTGGTCGAACTGTTTCCCGATGGCTGCCACTTTCTCTGTGAAAAAGGAAGCAAAGTTATCAGCAGTGAGGTTAGTAGCTGGGGGAGGAGGAGGAGGGTAGAGCAGAGTTTTGAAGGTGGAGAATAGTCTCCGAGCGTCAGTTGCACCGTTGATCTTGTCATTGAAAAAAGTCTTCTTAGCAGCAGTGATGCTGGATGAGAAGGAGGCCAGCAGTGTCTGGTAGCTTGCAAGATCGTCCAGTGCTGCAGATTTGTGCCACTTTCTCTCAGCCGCTCTGAGATTGGAGCGCTGCGTTCGGAGGGTATCACTCAGCCACGAATGAGACTGGGTAGAACGAGCAGGTCTGGTGGAAAGTGGACACAAAGTGTCCAAGCATGAGCTCAGAGTGGAGCAGAGTGATTCTGTGGCATCATCGACACCTAGTGAGGAGAAAGTGGATAAAGGTGGAAGAGCAGAAGAAACCAGAGAGGAAAAGTGGGTGGGAGAGAGGTTGCGGAGGTTGCGCCGGAACGAGACCATCGGAGGGGGGACAGAGGGTTGCTCAATGAGCCGAACATCGAAGCGAATGAAGAAGTGGTCCGAGTGATGCAGAGGGGTTACCGTTAGGTTGTCCGTGGTGCAGTTCCGTGGTGCAGTTCCTTCACTGGTTTAGATCATACCTGCAAGACAGAGATTATTTTGTTTCCATTGGCAACTTTGTCTCCCAGAAGGTTAACATGATGTGTGGAATTCCTCAAGGATCAATCCTTGGCCCTCTCCTATTTAATCTTTACATGCTACCCTTAGGAAAACTTTTGCGAGACAACAATATTGACTACCATAACTATGCAGACGATACTCAAATTTACATTGCCCTCTCACCCGCTGACTATAGTTAGTATTTCACTGATAAATGACTGGATGTCCCACAATTTTCTGCAGCTAAACAAGGACAAAACAGAGGCAGTTGTTTTTGGTCCCAACAAAAACGAGAGAATTAAGGTCAGTGCCTATCTAAAAACCCTATCACTACAGACTACAAATCAGGCCAGAAACTTGGGTGTTATATTAGATGCTGACTTACACTTTGAAAACCAGATTAATTTACTAACCAAGTCAGGATATTACCACCTTAAAAATATAGCAAGGATAAGAGGCCTTCTAAACCAGACCTGGAAAAGCTTATCCATGCTTTTATCTCTAATAGACTCGATTACTGCAGGGGCTTTCTACCGGCCTTCCTAAGAAACCCTCCAAAAACTACAGCGTGTTCAAAATGCAGCTGCAAGGGTTCTCACAAAAAAACAAAAAATACGACCACATCACACCAGTTCTCAGATCTTTGCACTGGCTTCCACTGTGCAAGAGAGTTGAATTTAAAATTATTTTATTGGTCTACAAAACCCTAAATAGTTTGGGCCCAAAATACCTCCTAGATCTTCTTACTCCCTATCAACCATCAAGAACCTTTAGGTCATCTGGAAAGGGACTGCTAACTGTTTATAGACCTAAGACAAAACATGGTAAAGCATCATTCAAATATTTTGCTTCTTATTCCTGGAACAAACTCTCAGAAACACTTAGATGTGCCCCAAATGTTGCTACTTTTAAATCAAGGCTCAAAACTTTCTTGTTTTATCGGGCCTATGAACACTGATTTGCTTCACTGATTTGCTTGCTACAGGAGTACCTGTCTAAACTGTGAGTTGTGGCACCTATATTCCATATGATTATGTTCTTCCAGTACACTTACTTTCTTATCTTTTATTTTTATGTTTATCATCTTATTTTTACTTGTTTCACTTTACTCTTATTTTTTATCATTTTAATTCTCTATTGTCTTTCCTGCTATTGTATATGTAAAGCACATTGAGTTGCACATGTGCATGAAATGCGCTATATAAATAGCCTTGCCTTGCCTTGCCTTGCCTTTAACATGTAAGCTATGACAGTTGTGACTTTGTTATGCCATTCCAGGACAATGAACACACAGTTAGTTGCCCGTTAGCCAAGCTTTATTCCTGCAGTAATCATATTTATTCTAACATGGTTGAAGGTGGCTCTGTCTAGTCAGCCACATCTGGGATGAGAGGGGCGATGAACTCAGAGTGGCGGATCCCGAATGAAAAGCTTGGGGCTTGGCTCCTGGTGAAGGTCACCTGAGAGGGGAAAAGGACAGACATTAGAATGTGTGTGTGTGTGTGTGTGTGTGTGTGTGTGAGAGGTGTGTGTGTGTGTGTGTGGTGTGTGCGTGTGTGTGTGTGTGTGTGTGGTGTGGTGTGCGTGTGCGTGTGTGTGTGTGTTCCATGCTCTACCTGCTCAGGATGGTGAGCTCCTGGCCCAGGCTTCCTGGTGGTGTCTCCAGGCATGCTGTTTCGGCCAATCATGCTGTACTGAGGAGCCTTCTGTGTGTAGGTGGAGGGGTCCACCACCCTGTAGGACCCTGGACCTGGAGTCTGTCAGAGCAAGCAGAAAACAAGGTTATGACCTCCTGAAATCAATTTTCATGGAAAGACTCATCGCACACAGATACTAATGTGAACAAAGTGTCGGAGGTATACTCAGAGGTGGGTGGGGTAAGGCTAATTATAACCTTTTCCACGGACCCCTCTCTTACGTGATTGTTTGGAAGGAAACCCCTTTTTATCTGAACTGAGTGAGACTCACCTTCTGCAGGTCCTCACTGAAGCTGCCAATCTTACTGCGGCCAGTCAGGGAGAAGTTTGGAGCCGAGGCCTTATTCACAGTCATTGGGCCCATCACAGGGGGGAGCATGTAAGCAGCGGGCCCTACGTGAACGAGGGGAGAGAGAGACAGACACACAGACAGACAGACAGACAGACAGACAGATAGACAGACAGACACACAGAGAGATAGACAGACAGACAGACAGGCCTCATGAAGTCTTGTTCACTCTGTGTCCTAAACCCCAAGTGTTGTTTTGAAGACGGCGTGTGTTCTGAGGATTTATCCCCCATAATACAGACAGACTGCATGAAGACGGCGTGTGTTCTGAGGATGTATCCCCCATAGTACAGACAGACAGACTGCATGAAGGTGGTGTGTACCCTACAGACAGACTGCAGGTGGAGGTGTGTGTACCCTACAGACAGACTGCAGGTGGAAGTGTGTGTATCCTACAGACAGACTGCAGGTGGAGGTGTGTGTACCTGGGGTCTGATCGTTCCTGAACCCTCGGGTGCGAGCAGACAGGGAGTAGGCGGGAGGAGAGTGGTACGCCATCTTTCCGGATTTTTCCGGGAAGTATCGGCCTGAAACAGAGGACAACATTGATTGGAGTTGTTGATGTTTGGTTTGTCCACCGTGCGAGGTGATATGAACGCGTGTGTGCTTGGCACACCTGGTCCAGGTGTTTGGAACAGCTGAGGGTCCTTGCGGCGGCAGTAGAGTGAGTATGCCGGCGTGCCGTCTCTGCCCACGCGAGTGATGTTGGGGGGCACAAGGTAGCCCGGACCAGGTGAGCAGTCGGAGTTGAACAGGCGATGGCGCGTACCAAAGCTGAAGGCGGGACCTTTTAGCATCCGTGGGTCATGGTTGTTAAGACCTACAGAAAATCAACACAAAGGAATATAATTTGGCTTGCAAATGAAATCGTTCTAGACAGACTAGTTCTGTTGCCTTTTATGGGGGCAAATATTTTACCTGTAGCCCCGGGAAGGGCATATTTGGGCCCTGGGTTGCTGTAGAGGGCTGCAATAGTACCCCTTGGCTTATGGGGCCTCCAGGCACCAACCCACACATCATCCTTTACAGTCATGATCTAGAGTGAGAAAGAGGGAAACTTAGTCCATGAAAACCTGCCACATAGCGTTGTCATTGTTGGAATATAAAAGGCTGACGGCTCTACGCGTCCTCAGTCAGAGGTTATGCTACAATGCTACTTACCTCTGGTGTAAATGATCAGCAAGTGCAGGTGAACTTCGGGTGATAGATATTTTAATGAGTATAAAAAGACCGCTGTTAGCGTCATACTATTACGTAACAATATTCGCTTGTCGTGTCACGTTTCTTAGCGACGTCAGCCTAAACCTACAGAGATTCTAGCAATGTCTTCCAATGTCAGTAAGGGTCAACATATACGATGTTTTGCTTCTGCCATCACTGTTGATACACTAATAAAACAGACAGCCTTGCCCACCTGAGCAAGCTCATCTGAGAGTGTCTAACTCATTGTTTGTGTGCATAGATTTTAGCTTACTACGCTATACAACACATTAACAATATGATTAACGTATAATTGCACTGAAGAACTTAACCTACCCAGCTGCCTTTTACTGGTTTTCACCCGATCGGTTTCATGTGAATCTATTTTCAATGGCATATTAAAAACTGGCTAAGTTAAAATAGCCTTCCAAAATACCTTACCTTATATACCTTAATTAAGGGTTTTGCCTTACCTAAGTAGAGAATTAAATTGGCCACTCCGTAGCCTACTTCCCCGACGCAGCTTGACCAGCAGGTTTGAAATACTGATTGTTTCTAAGTTTTCCTTTGGTTCACTATGACGACGTTGTCATAGTGACGTCCTCTGACTGGCATTAGATTAATTTCAATGATTTCGACATACCTCCCCAATCTTTACAGAAAGCCCTCATTTATGCAGCATGACTATGAATCTTGCTATGTTAACAGTCTTAGTGGAAACCTCTGTGATTAAACTGTGAACACTGTCCATGGACTTAAATCGCACTGTTTCTGACTACATTCTGATCTATTAACCGATTATATAGGCTAGACAAGTTAACGTTCAACCAGACACACACACACACTTAGACCACACAGAGAGAGATAATAGGCTTAAGCTATAGGCATACAGGATTGAGTTTCAAATGTAAAAAGATTTATTCATTTTCCAAACAAGTAGCAGTCTACAAACAAAATGTAATTGTGTCAAAGAACTCTATCTCAGTATTTTCCACCAAGATTTCCCCTGTTCCGTCTTCCCTTCACCTGACCCGTGTGTGTAGAAAGTGTTATGACTTTAATCATCCGTGGGTGTTGGCCAATGTATCTGCGCCGGATTGTGTATGTGTGCTGCGGGAAAGCGCATTGGCCAGGAGATGATCTCTGATCGCGTTCCTGAATATCTGCAGAAATTCAGCACTGTTCTCAATCTCCTGCAGAGGGCGCTGGTGGACAAGGAAAGATGAGAAGGAGCGCTTTAACAAGGGAAGTTTCAAAGAAATACTCTAACACACACACACACACAAACAGATCCACATACTTATACTGACCCTGGTTAGCGCTCTTATAAGATGATTTAGCATACTGTCCTCTTGCATTGGACACAGACTTGTGACTTGACAGATACAGCGCAGTAGACAGGAAATGGTGCAGCGTTGGTTCTGACAAACACGTGTACAGATTGGTAAGGATGATGGGTACATATGCATTAAACACAGGTGTACAACACAAAGTCCATAGCGATTATGCCGAAACAACAGAGGATCTGGCAACTCTCCCCTGCTGATGGTGGTATCTCACCTTCTGTAAGACATGAAGGGGGTTCTGGTCTGTCTGGGTTGAAATCAACATCTGGACGTCACTGGGACTCAGAACAGGCTCCTACTCAGGAACAGAAAAGGTGAGTTAGTAGAGAGCAACTGTGCATACCCATACACACTGGGTAAGAGGCCAGACTACACACACACACACAGAGAAACACCCATTCTGAGATCACTGTCACATACATACTAAGTGTAGGTACATACATACACACACATACAGACACACGAGATCTGAGACCAGTGAGAAACCTGTTACATACTGATCTACCAAAAAGGGGTAACAAGATGGTAAAGCTGGTCCAGAAGAAAAGCCAAAGTAAGAGCCCATTTTGTGATTCAGGGCCTAAGCATGACCTCTGACCTTGAGTCGGTCCAACCAGGTCCACAGGAGATGGGCGAGGACTTTAGGGTCAGTTTCCATGGCGATGGTTGCCCAGCCGCACACGTTCTTGTTCAGTTCATCCTGGGAATCAGGAGGGTGTGTGAGACGGGATGAGTACACCTCAGGTCACATGACTGAATCAGCAGTGTGTGAGAGACGGGATGAGTGCACCTCAGGTCACATGACTGAATCAGGAGAGTGTGTGAAACGGGATGAGTGCACCTCAGGTCACATGACTGAATCAGCAGTGTGTGAGAGACGGGATGAGTGCACCTCAGGTCACATGACTGAATCAGGAGAGTGTGCGAAACGGGATGAGTGCACCTCAGGTCACATGACTGCGTGCTGGACGGTTAATGCCATTCACTGGCTGTTTAGTCCAAGAAAATTAAACTATAAGCTCTCATGAAGTTTAATAGTTTTGTTAAATACATTTATTTTCATGAGTTTGTTTATGTCAATTCATAATCAAGTTGAATGGATATCAAATGAAAAGGTTTGTTTCAAATGGCAGCCACCACGTTAAGTGAGGTGTAGTGGATCTAGGAGTATTTCCTTGTCTTTACCCCAGACCACATGACCAGGGGAGGCCGGGTGCCTTCCCATCAGACTCCTGGGATGTCTCACCTGTAAGACGGCGACTCTAGCGAGCACTCTGTCCTCGGGAGGATACTGCTGTGCCATCGCCCTGGCAACCACCCTCACTATGGACACCTGGCTGGTGTTCCGCTGATTTCTCTGAAGCTGTGAAGTGAAGTCATCAGTCATTAAGTCATCAGTCATTAAGTCATCAGTTAAATGTACTCAATTAAATCACCTCAGAACATCAGAACTGGAC
>NW_024880053.1:0-32500 GCF_900700415.2 Clupea harengus
CTTGACTGTTCTATCCCTTGTACGTTGCTTTGGACAAAAGTGTCTGCTAAATGACTAAATGTAATGTACACGAACACTGCAAATGTAAGTGAATAAATAAATAAGCACTAAACTCAATCACGTTGATATAGCTATAGTGGAATAGAATGGACACATCTACATCCTGCAACAGTCCATCTCTGCACCGTTCAAGTCATAGACATATATAGTTGAAGTTAGATCTGCGTTTACTCGACGGTGATCGCTTTCCACTTTGACATGACTCGTTTACGAGTTGCTTTCGTGTAGATTCGGTCGATTCCGACTGCACACGTCACTACGGTTGCGTGCCCTTATAAGGAGCTGGCAGGGCGTGTATGTATGCAAATTCAGGAGCACGAGAACGCGCTTTCAATTTAAGAAAACTCTTCCGGGGGAGCACAGCCCAGAAAACTTCTGCTGCGTAGGACCACATTTTCAAGCGTGCATGAATTTGGCGGATGTCTTTTGCTTACGTTGTTTTTCCGAAGCCCGTAAGAAACATTTCAGAAGAAACTTCAGAAAATGTTCGAGAATGAGGGCCATTGGGCTGTGGGAACATAGGGCTGTGGGAATATAGGGCTGTGGGAATATAGGGCTGTGGGAATATAGGGCTGTGGGAACATTGGGCTGTGGGAATATAGGGCTGTGGGAACATTGGGCTGTGGGAATATAGGCACGCTCCCATAATTCTAAGGTAGGCCAGAGTGGTGAGCAGACACTATTGTTTAATTTCAGGCCTCATCAGATCTCAGCAGTCTGAGATATCTGGTAGAGCAGTATGAAAGTATTTCACTTTTGTTTTGACTCTCTTGTCATTGTTTATTTTCCTTTTTTGATCCTGGCACTGTAAATATTCTACACAAGTATTGTGTGCTATATGCTCATAATTATAATGATCAGCATTGGGGCTGCTTCATTGGTAATCTGCTGGGCGATGGTCTACTATTGTTGAGCAATCACACTTTGCACTTTATTGCGGAAAAGCAATTCTACTTTATTTAATGATTGCCCGTTTATTGCCCGAGGATTCGGTGACGTATGGGCCCAATATGTTTATTCAGTGATAATGAGAGTTTTTATGAGATACTAAATTGTGATTGAAATATATGAATGTGATACCTGTAATGACTTAAGTTATTGAATTGTTTTACAATATAAGTTCTTAAACTGTATATTTTGTCTGGAATTGATTGTTAGTTTAATGAGTTAATGGACAAATGGTTAATGACCTATAAGGGATGTGCATAGGGATAATTTATGGTAGTTAAGCAAAATAAAGGCAAGTACTTAAAGTATAAAGTTATTATACTGTAATGTAGATTAGAAGTGTATTTTAAGTGTAATACTGTAGGTACAATATGAAGTGCTACAGAAGTATGTAATGACAAATTAATGTATTTATTGTTGTGAGATTTTCATTGTAAGGTTGCATCTGTCTTAAGTGAACTTTGATGTACTAATGTTCTTCTCTATGGGGTTTTGCCAGCGTGACAATGTACCACGTTCTCTTTTAACTGTAACAACAAGCTGTTGTGCCGAGAAGTGGCTATTAGCAGTCTTACATTGTTACGGCGGCTTCTATTCTCCAAATCCTCCACAGTCCACACGGTCCCATAGGGTGTTTATGCGCTTGCTGTGTAGCTCGCTGTTGCTCACCAATTGCTGCTTAGTGTCCTCAATGTCCGATACTCTGCCTTCCACCTCAGTCAGCCGTTCTTGCATGGCGTTTACAGCATTTTTCATTTCAGCAGTAGTTTCTTTGATCGTTGAAACATCTGAAGCGACCTTATGTAGTGTGGCGCTAATTTTACCCACTTCAGCAAAAAGGGTTTCCAGGCTAGCATTCTGCTCAACTTGTGTTGGGCTAGCACCACTGAGTCAATGGGAGCATGTTTCCCACGTGTGGACTTGAAGTATTTGGAGGAAGCAATAGTTTATATTTCTGTGCTTCAGTTGGTATAAATTGGTATAAATTAACGATGGAGTATTCTCAAACAAAAATTCGTCAAAAAATATGAAAAAATATGAAGAAATGAACGGATGAATTGATATTAAGGTCTCCTACCATACAACAACTCGAATGGCGAAACACCCGTAGATGCTTGAGGCACCTCACGGATGGAGAACAGGAGGTAAGGCAAAAGTTGGTCCCAGTCTTTCCCGTCAGTAACTATCATTTTCCTTAACATTTGCTTTAGAGTCTTATTGAACCTCTCGACAAGGCCATCGGTCTGGGGTGATACACTGATGTACGGACCTGTTTTACTTTCAGGAGACAACAGAAGGCTCTCATTACATTTGACATGAAGCAGGACCCTTGATTGGTTAGTATCTCCTCCGGTATACCCAACCTACTGCATAGAAGGAAAAGTTCCTTTGCAACCGCCTTACCCATTGCTGCCCTCAAGGGGATTGCTTCTGGGTATCTCCTGGCATAATCAAGGAGTACCAGGATGTACCGGTGTCTTCTACTCGACTTGGGGAGTGGGCCCACAATGTCTAACCCAATCCGTCTGAATGGAACGTCAATGATCGGCAAGGGAATTAGTGGGCTGCGTTAGGTCACTTTGGGGCTATGAAGCTGACACTCAGCGCAATGGCGGCACTAATCCTCGACTGCTCTTTACCCCTGGTCAGTAGAATCTGAAGGTTATTCGTTCATGTCTTTTCCGCACCAAGGTGGGCTCCGAGGACATGGGAGTAGGCTAAGTAAAGCACTTTAGAGACATATGATTTTGGCACAAACAGTTGACTAATTACCTCTTCCCCTTTTTTATTTTTCTATACAGTAGCCCGTTTTTCTTAGGAAATTAAGCCTTGTTCTTCTCCGTCGAAGACCGCCGAGCTCCATGCCTGGGCAGTTTGGGTCCTCATGTTGCCTCTGGCTGAACACCGTGGCACCCGCCAGAGCCTCACTGTGGATCTGGAGAAACTCTGAGAAACGCTCGCCCGTTCCCCCGTCTCGACTTCCTGAGGACTCCCCTTGCGCCTGTGAATGTGGTTCAGCTGCCTGCCTTCCACTCGCAAGGCCTTGGGGACCCTGTTCTTCTTCCTCTGGGCTGGATGGAGAATCATCATTCAAGGGTGCCGCCAGGGCTTGGTGTATCTTTAGGGATTTCCTCGGTTTGGCTTTTTTCTTTGGTCCCACTCCCCAGGCATGTTGAGGGGTGTTCCAATACCTCCCCATCAGTACCGGTACCGGTAAGCCTGGAACCACACCAACTGTTGTGGACACTGAATTTTGGAGATTGGAGATTGAATTTTGACCTCACTCGTGGGGTAGCTGTTAGTGTCCCCATGTATACACGCTACTGACACCGGTTTGCCATGGGCCTCCCTTACCAGCTCAGGGCGGACTAGGGTGATGACACTACCTGAATCCAACAGGGCCACAGTATCTTGTCCCATGACCTTTACTGGAACTCGGGGTGCAGACTCAAGAGCTTTCGGCCAACACGTGACCGGGTTTCCACAAATGAAAGAAAACAGGGCAGATCCAGCTGTCGGCATGGACTTGTCTTTCTCTGGGCAGTCCCTGGCAAAATGGCCTTCTTTACCACAACCAAAACAACATCGATCTCTGGGCAGCAGGGGGTTTCTCTCTGGCCTCCCAGGGCTGCTTCGGCCCTCGAACTTCGGGGGCTTGATCGATTCCTGGCTTACTCTGTGATTTTCCAGCAATGCGATTAAACGTTCGATATCAGCGGCGCCTTGCTGGGCTAAATATTTTTTCGCCTCACTGGGGAGCAGTGGTGGAGGAAGTACTGAAGTTTAGTACTTAAGTAAAAGTACAAGTACCCAGCAAAATATATACTTAAGTAAAAGTAGAAGTACTACATCAACAATCATACTTAAGTAAAAGTAAAAAGTACTTTTAAATGTACTTTAAGTATTAAAAGTAAAAGTACTCACGCAATGGTTTGTCTCTCAATGTCTAGGCTGTGCCATTTTGATAAAGAATGCAGATATAGCTACTGGTAATACTTATGCCTCTACAGATGTCACTACTAGTAATAATTATAAGCAACAACATTTGTTTATTGGAAAGGTTGGTGTACTAACAGAGCATTCACACCTTTGCGTTGGAATGCGTTGATCCGTCAGGGTTGACGGATCCCCATTCACTTTGAATGGGGTGACATCATCCTTTGCCGAACTAAATTGTGGCTCCGTTGGGTTCCCTTGCATTGTGTTTCATGCTTTGCTTGCGGCAAGAGTTGAAGAATGTTCAACTTTTCGTGAGGCTATGCATGTGTCAGCCAATCAAATTGCCTTTCATGCATAACTGACAGCACAGGCGCTAGCCAATCAGATCCCGTATATGCTCACGTCTAAAAAGCGGCAAGCTAAAAAAAAAAGATGGCGGACCAAACTCCGTAGATTGTTGTATTTGTACCTAAAAGTTGTTTGTTTGACTTTTTTTTGCTTAGATTTTTTTTAAGTTACAGAGAAATAGACAATGTAACAATGTACAATGTAAAACCCTTTTATTGTAACTGAAAAATACGTCTGATATGATTTGCGAGGTGTCTGAGCCCCCTACCTAATGTTAGCATGCTATTACTTACAAGGTAAACAGCTTGCTAGTGGCGTGATTGGTTTGTTGACCTGTCAATCTCACTATAACGTCTCTGGTATCAACAGAACCCCACGCGTCAGACTCCTCCTCCGACATCCGTTGGATCAACGCATTCTAACGCGTAGGTGTGAAAGGTCTGTTATTGTGCTTACCTTCTGTAATACTGTTCACACTCGAATTTACAATTCTGCGGATGACAAGTTATCTACCAGGGATTATTTGCAAAGTTAATACAGTTAAGCCTAACCAATGAAGACAACATGCAATATCTTTAAATCTTTTATTTAATTGTAAACGTGTACAAATGTAATTGTAAAACTGGTCAATGCAGAGTTGTATGCTCTATTGATTGCAGAAAAGGAAAACACATAATAATGTGTAACCCAAGACTAGGCATTAAGTTTGCATGCCAGGCAATAACCAGTCAATAAAAAAGGCAGATCTTCACGCTAGCTTGACATAGCTAACCTACCAGCTTTATCTTACCACTACGTTAAATAAATAATGACGGTACAATCATGTTATTTTGATGCTATTGCTGTATGTCAACATGTATTTCGCTAGATAACAGTATTATATCATGTCAGTAACCAAATTAAATATATATAATAAGCAAAAGTCAGGGACATTAACTTAGCATAACAAGAATTCCGCTTATCCGACATGCTTCTTTAAATTTGAAGGCGAATTCTTGAAGGCTAACAACTCCTTTTTTTGAGGCAGACAGGAAACACACTGAAACCTCCACGAGTCATTCTTGGGGCCTTGAACTCGAACATGTCTTTTAAATAGGGCCAAGGGTGGCTCATATCAGAGGGTCGAGGCTGACTCTGGATCCATGTTGAATGATTAGGCAGTTTGTCAGGGTGTCTGTTGAATGTTTAGCCAAAAGGCAAGTCTACCGCTTGTGTTGCTGCCAAACGCGCACTCTGCTATCATTGGAGCAGATAGAGCCACCTGATTGGTTTTAACTTTCAAAACAGCAACACAATCCATATTTTTGTGTAGGCAACATTTTGGCGAAACTGTGTTCATAAAATGTAACGAGTAACGACACATATTGTAGAAATGTAGTGGAGTAAAAAGTATAGATAATAGCTGCAAAATGTAACAAAGTAAAAGTAAAAAGTATGCACTATTATTTTTACCTAAGTAAAGTACAGATACGTAAAAATGTACTTAAGTACAGTAACGAAGTACAAATACTTTGTTACATTCCACCTGCTGGGGAGTGCTCTAAGACATCGTTCTACCACCACTCTCTCTGGTGGCCACTCGCTCAAAAAGCTCCAGATACGCCTCTACATCATCTTCAGAGGTCAGTTTCGTTAGAAACTTTCTGGGGGTTTTGCTCGATGTTTGTCTGCAGAGCTCTGCAAGGGCGCTCTGTAGCTGTTGTTGACTTTGTAAGACAGTGGCCAGCATGTTATTCAACGCCGAATCCATAGCTTATCTTCTGAGTCAGCTGGGTCACTCTGCCCGAATTGCCCCTCTTCGGCGAATTAGCTGGGTCACTCTGCCCGCATTCTCAAACCAAATGTGAACTCCCAATGTTCAGATGTCACGACAAGGGGGTTTTCGGGAAGACAGGTCCTTTTATTAAGCTTAAATGCACAAACAAATGTAGTCAACAATAACTGAAAAACTCTTCTTCTTCTCGTCTGGAGGGGGACGGGCCCTTCGGCTACCTGCAAAGACAAAGCCCTAGGTTGCAAACAGTCTCACTGGTACCTTCTCTCCCCGAGCCCTGCTTTTGCACTGACTCCCGTCACTAGTTGCTGCTCAGTTCCAAACTGGTCTAACAGTTTGCAGCTGAGCCTTTAATTAGTGGACCTGACCTCCCTTATCCCCAGAGCAGCTCCACAGGGTCCTAGAGACTGCCCAGTACAGCCCAGGGGGGTATTCGTTGTAGCTCGCTAAGCGGTTTAGCGAGCTAATTTTCAGGCTAAGATAAAAAGCGCCCCTCTTTTTGGTTCGTGGAAGCAACTTTCGATAAATCACCATAGTAACATATCAATTAGCACTAACCTGCTCCAGCGCAGGCTAACTTAAGTGTAGCTGGATAAGCTTGCCACACCCCGGAAAAAGGAGGGATCTCATTGACCAAGGACTGATATTAGGTAGTTAGTTTAGCGTAGGGGGAGAGTTATTTGCGATCGCCAAGATCCATTATTCCATCATGATGAGTTCTTGTATGAGCGCTACCGATTCAGCCGACAAGGAATAATTAATTTAGAAGACCTTCTCGAGTCATTTATTGCAAACACCACAGTCGAACATTGACTGTCTTGCGTTTTTTTGCGAGTGGTACATTTTTGTAGTGTCGTGATGCGGAGAAACACTCATAATTATGACAGTGTTATTAGTACACCATAGCATATCATCATTATTGTAGAAAATGAAAGAATAGAGAATTACACAATTTATTTTCACTGCTTCAATTTATTGCATTTGTTACTAATACATTTACATTTAGTCATTTAACAGACGCTTTTATTCAAAGCGACTTACAAGGAAATGTAAAACTACAACGTGGTAGGAGGTGAGGGTAATCGAACTAGCAACCTTGCAGTCTCTAACCGTTGGCGGTGTCCTCTGTACTACATCACACTCACCATTCTGGATTCATACATAGATATGACCCTACAAACATCCCAACACACCTTGCTCTCACAGCGGTGGCGGTGTTGAATTTTGCCATGATTATGGCCTTGTATTCTTCATAAGCTTCATGTTCATCTCCTGCTCACCAGCGGAGAAAAAAAGAGCCCTTTTCTTTGAGTTTAGAACCATTACACCATCATTGTTTTGGTGATCGACCTTTCCTGCCTTTTGAAGTAGGACGTGCACGCGCAATTGCCCTGATAAGTTTAGCCTGGTTTGAAATTAACCACATGATTTGGAGGCGGATGAGCCGTTGACGAACCGATATTTGCTGCTTTCAATCAGCTCGCTAATGTTAACGGGCTAAGAGGACAATTGATTAACTTAGCTTCAGCCCGACGAACCGGGCCCTGGTGCGGTATATGCCATCCACAACCTTCCCTAAGGGCATTTGCCCACGTTTAGCCCTAGTGGGACCCCAAAAATAGCTTGGGGTACCACAGTTTGCCTCGGTCTTAAGTAAACTATGATGAACTAATGTTCTTCTCTACAGGGTTTTGCCAGCGTGACAATGTACCACGTTCTCTTTTAACTGTAACGACAAGCTGTTGTGCCGAGAAGTGCCTAACCTCCATGTTTTTGGTTTCGTTATGAAGGCTAGATCTTTCCCAGACAGCTTTTGTAAGCGTTGACTGCATGTGCATGTTTGCACGTATGTGGTAAATAGAGCAATCATTAGTTCTGCTTTTGTCAAACCCCTGAACTCTTTGTTGGTCCATGGGCTCTGGCCTTGGTTGAGATTCCTCACTTTGTGATTCTCTTGAATAAATAACACAAAGACAAGACGGTTTCATCAGATCTTCATTGTTCCTCTCACCAACCAAATTATAGATTAATTTCCACCACAAAGTACACATCAGTATTCTACTTCACATGCACTGTAAACTACTTCAAGGTCACATGACAAGGAGTCATGCAGCAAGGCAATAATCCTAAATATCCAAGCAGGCCTTGACCACAGTGGCTAAATGTGAAGGCATGTAGCAATCAACATTGAAATACTGTGTGTGAGGACCCATAGGGAACTGTTCACACATTTAATCTGTAAAAGAGGTGTAGCTATAATTCTAAGGTAGGCCAGAGTGGTGAGCAAACACTATTGTTTAATTTCAGGCCTCATCAGATCTCAGCAGTGTGAGATATTTGGTAGAGCAGTATGAAAGTATTTAACTTTAGTTTTTACTCTCGTGTCATTGTTTATTTTCCTTTTTTTATATACCTACAGTATGAACTTGGCAATGTAAATATACTACACAAGTACTGTGTGCTATATGCTCCTAATTATAATGATCAGCATTGGGACTGCTTCATTGGTAATCTGCTGGGCGAGGGTCTGCTACTGTTGAGCAATCACACTTTGCACTTTCTTGCGGAAAAGCAATTCTACTTTATTTAATGATTGCCCGTTTATTGCCCGAGGATTCGGTGACGTATGGGCCCAATATGTTTATTCAGTGATAATGAGAGTTTAGATGAGATACTAAATTGTGATTGAGATTCATGAATGTGATACCTGTAATGATTTAAGTTATTGAATTGTTTTACAATATAAGTACTTAAACTATATATATTGTCTGGAATTGATTGTTAGTTTAATGGGTTAATGGAAACGTGGTTAATGACCTTTGAGGGATGTGCATAGGGGATAATTTATGGTAGTTAAGCAACATAAAGGCATGTACTTTAAGTATAAAGTTATTATACTGTAATGTAGAGTAGAAGTGTATTTTAAGTGCCATACTGTTATACTGTAAGTACAATATGAAGTACCACAGAAGTATGTGATTTTTGTGGGTTTTGCAAGAGTGACAATGTTCCACTTTCTTTTTTAACTGTATTAACAAGCTGTTGTGCTGAGAAGTGGTTATCCACCAGGTTTTTGCTTTCGTTATGAAGGCTAGATCTTTTCCAGACAGCTCTTGTAAGCGTAGACTGCATGTGCATGTTTGCACGTAGGTGATACATAGAGCAATCATTAGTTCTGCTTTTGTCAAACCCCTGAACCCTTTGTTGGCCCATGAGCTCTGGCCTTGGACGAGATTTCTCACTATATACTGTACTTACACGTCAGTATTGTCCTTCACATGCACTTTAAACATCTTCATACTGTAGCTGAGCATTTCAACAATGCCATGAACACAATACCTCATCAGCCTGTCATGAGAGTTGGATGAATTTCAAATGATCCTGAATACCAGCACAGTGTAGGCCTCTGGGTTACTAGACAGCTGGCTACTCTGTGGCTGGATTCTACAAACCATGAATATGGTTGGTACATAGGCACCAAAACTGAACTGATCCAAGGAACATTAAGCAATCTTGGCACCTACAGCGATCACAAGAGTACAACAATTTATCAATGAAAGGAAGTTCTGGAAGAGGGGATGTCTTATTTTTTTCTACATGTATGAAAGTTTTGATACTTAGATAAAACTGTTAATGTTTTACGTGATAAACTGTACCTACAGAGTCCTTAAGCTATGAAATTGCTTGAAATATGATGAGTGATTGGCTGTTTGCCTGCTACAGGAAGTGCTTCTGCTAGTGCTGCTCGCTGAGAGCATTGCCTAGCAACGAGTGCAGCTGACAGGAAAAGGGGCCTCGCTACTCACAAGAATGAGTGGGGCTTAACTCCATGTATCAAGGAGCAGGACTGGGTAGAGGCTACATCTTTTTACCACAAAGGTTACACAGGGCGCCGAATACAGGAAGAGAAGCAGATATAGCTTCTTAAGGTGTGGGTTGATGTTAGCAAACAAGATCAGACCAGTTTGAGACCAATTATGCGGGGGAGTAAGTGCCATAGATTATGGAAGTCATCGCATACTTCAGAGAAGCTAAACACTGTTGAATCAAGAACACATTAGGTAACATGTAAGGGTATTTTGTGCTGAGTAATATATCTATTTCATACTATATTATAAATATTATGAACCAAAAATACATTAGAGAAGAGTATACTTATAGTATCACGTTAAATGTGACCCAATTGAAAAGGACAACACCTACAACTTCATTAACAATATGAATGTATGAATTAGCTTCTGTGTCAGACACATGCTACCGGGCCAGCAATAAAGAAAGTGAGACTCATTCTTAACTAGAATATGCATTTCCTGAAGGAAATACCAGTGCATGCAATGCAAAAGTAATTTTTTTTAAATACATTTCCTGAAGGAAATACCACTACCAGTACTAAAATAAAATTAGAAGTGGTTGCTAGGTTGTTGCTAGGTAATTGAGGTGGTTGCTAGGGCATTGCTAGGTAGTCATAGTGGTTGCTATGGTGGTTGCTTGGTTGTCATTATAGAAGTGGTTGCTGGCGCAGGTTTATTAGCATTTAAATGGTTGTTGTGAGTAGCCAGGCCTTCTTCTCTGCAGCCCTTGGATGCAAATGCCTTCACACCTAAGACCAACTCCCCCAGGTAGACTTCAACTTTTCCCCATTCCCATCATACACCTTGAACCAGCCCCACAGACACACCCATTATGTTAAATTGCGTGTTCTGTTCCTCTATATCCGAGCATGTAACCTTTTGTCACGTCTCTGCTGAGCTCCTCTCCGGCCGCGCCCCCTTCAGCTCACTAATCTGCCATTCACACGTACGCGTTGGAATGCGTTGATCCGTCAAGGCGGACGTCATCCTTTGCCGAACTGAATTGTGGCTCCGTTGGTTTCCGTTGCGTTTCATGCATTGCTTGCGGCAGTTGAAAAAATGGCAACTTCTCGAGAGGCAACGCATGCGTCAGCCAATCAAATTGCCTTTCATGCATAACTGACAGCACAGGCGCTAGCCAATCAGATCGTGTTTATGCTCACGTCTAACAGAGCATTCACACGCTTCCGTTGGAATGCGTTGATCCGTCAGGGTTGACGGATCTCCATTCACTTTGAATGGGGTGACGTCATCCTTTGCCGAACTGAATTATGGCTCCGTTGGGTTCCCGTGCGTTGCGTTTCATGCTTTGCTTGCAGCAAGAGTTGAAGAATGTTCAACTTTTCGAGAGGCAATGCATGCATCAGCCAATCAAATTGCCTTTCATGCATAACTGACAGCACAGGCGCTAGCCAATCAGATCCCGTATATGCTCACGTCAAGAAAGCGGCAAGCTCAAAAAAAAAAAAGATGGCGACCAAACTCCGTAGATGGTCGTATTTGTACCCAAAAGTTGTTTGTTTGACTTTTTTTGCTTAGATTTTTTAAAAGTTACCGAGAAATAGACACTGTACAATGTAAAAACCCCTTTATTGTAACTGAAAAATACGTCTGATAGGATTTGCGAGGTGTGTGAGCACCCTACCTAATGTTAGCATGCTACTGCTTACAAGGTAAGCAGCTTGCTAGTGGCGTGATTGGTTTGTTGACCTGTCAATCTCACTATAACGTCTCTGGTATCAACAGAACCCCATGCGCCAGACTCCTCCTCCGCCATCCGTTGGCGCAACGCATTCCAACGGAAGCGTGTGAATGCTCGGTAAAGAGCGGGAAGCTCAAAAAAAAAGATGGCGGACCAAACTCCGTAGATGGTCGTATTTGTACCTAAATGTTGTTTGTTTGACTTTTTTTTGCTTAGATTTTTTTAAAGTTACCGAGATATAGACACTGTACACTGTAAAAACCTCTTTATTGTAAGTGAAAAATACGTCTGATAGGATTTGCGAGGTGTCTGAGCCACCTATCTAATGTTAGCATGCTACTACTCACAAGGTAAACAGCTTGTTAGTGCCGTGATTGTTTGTTCACCTGTCAATCTCACTATAACGTCTCTGGTATCAACAGAACCCCATGCGCCAGACTCCTCCTCCGCCATCCGTTGGATCAACGCATTCCAACGCGTACGTGTGAATGGCATGTCACTCTCCCAGCTGCACGCTCATCAGCCTCATTCACAGTCCCAGCTGCACTGCATTCAGGTCCCCAATCACACAAGCACATACACCTGTTTCACTCCCTACATATAGGCTACCCTTCACTCCCCTCACTCCGTGTCTGGTCTCGTCGCTCGATGGACCAAGTTCCCGTCAGCCAGCTCAACGACTATTCCCTCTGCGATTCCGACTCCTGGTCACCAGCCACCACACCGTCTTTGTCCGCTGGGTTTTAGCCCAGCAAGCTCCCTGTCCGCGTCCTTCTAAGCCCGCAAGTTCCGTGCCTCCCGTCTTTCAGGACTACGTTACCTAGAACTCACGACCCCAGGTCTTCCAGTGACTATCTCGTCCGGCTGACTGCCGTGTATTTTCAGTTCTGCGCCCTCGCGCTGTTTATGCCAGAGTTAGACTCTGTTGCTTGTTTGCTCCTCAGTTTGTGTTCTTAGTTTGTCTATGTGTTTAGTTAGTATTTCCTGTTCGTTATCTTCGTGTGTGTTGTCTTGTTGTACTGTTCCTGAGTGTGACTCAATGTTTAGGTATCGTTAATTAGTATTCCCTGTGTTTCCCTGTGTGCCCCGTTCGAGGGCTGTGTTTCTATTAAACTCTGTTTCCCTGAAAACTCCTGGCTGATCCGTTACGTTCCGTGACACCTTTATGCTTTGTGGAATTGCAGACTTGGAATTGCCAAAGTGATTTTGCTGTCAAATTACCGAAGTGAACAGCTGATGTGAATTACGACGTGTGTGGTGAGAAGGGAGCAAGGAGTGATGCCAGGAGATTGGATAGGGATTCAAAGGACACAAGGCCATACAAAGGAACCACCACTACACTACGGACAATAATCTCCTATTCTTCGTTCCACTGTAGCGTGTTGTGTGCCTTTCAAATCTATCACATGTAATGCGCAGAATGAACCGACACCCCACCCACCAGACCGACATTCCATTGAGTCCTTTGCTAAAACCATCTTGTAACCACAACTAATTTCAGAGCTAACGTCACACCGTCCAGTCAATCTGAAAGTCCATTATCTGAATTTTGTCATTCTAAAAGTGCTTTCTGCCTTCTGAGACCAAAGGGCTATTGTAGTTGATTGGCACCAAGAGTGTGTTAAATCCAATGGCATTGCCAGTAAGGGCAGATTTCCATAATGAATGTGTTTCAATTCCAGAAACTATGAACTTATTTATCCCATGATTTAAGCGATTCAAAAGAACCCACAAGTAGATTAGGGAAGTTGTAAAAGCAAGAATCTTTATTTTCTTATTTTAAATGAAATCTCATTGTCGTAATATAAGAGGCTAAAGCAAACTGACCCAGTGAAAAATGTTGGGTGTACATTCTGTTTGTGACATATCCCTGTAATCACGTGATAAATCAGTAATATTGCAAAAGAGACTCAGATCTCCCATAGGTCACCTTCACCAAATAGAAAAAAGTTGAAAAGGTCCACCTCATTCGTCCACTATACTGCAATCACTATCAAAACCACAGATAATCTGTTCTGATTGGAGTTTGACATGGTTTTTAAAACCTTCTTTAAAACACCATATTATAACTGACACGTATTGTGTCAATAAAAACTGAAAGCATCACTCTTAATTATACATCAGTGGGACACGTTCATTCCTAATAGATCAGGGAATACATCGACACCAGGGCTGTCCCAGCAGAGTTCAATGGGAGGGTCGTGGAGTTCCATCAAACGGCTCACAAAGTAACAGTGGACATAGAGCTCATGGAGGACCTCATGGGGACATTGGTATTCCTCCTGCAAAGAAAGCATGTCAAGCGATATTACCTCATTTTTACAGCTCTGAAGACTATTCAAACAGGGACAAACAATCGTATATGTTATATATATCGCCAATTATATGTGTCATTATCATATATAAGTGTACGTTTTGTTCAGTTATTTTTCTGTGCAGTCCTGGCTGCATTTAACATTTCTTGAGCAAATGTAGTAGTATATGATTAAAGTAGTACAAGGATTCTCTTAATTCAGCTATAATTACTTAATTTAATTATCTAGAATCATTATTTTAAAGTGTCTTTTTTGATTGGCTAGTCAATTTACCTTGACAAACGTTTTGAAATCAGAGGTATTTTTGATGTTTTGGAAATTGTGGGATATTTTTATGTTAAGATGAACATGGATTAGCTTATCAGTATGAGAGTCTCACTTTAGGAAGAGTAGACTTAACAGGAAGCAGACATAGACCATTACACAGGCGCCAATTAACAATTAGCAATTAACAATTAACAATTAACTGAGGGCCTCAGGATATCCGCACCAGATGGGAAGGGGTCAGACGTTCTCAGAGGAGCCTTAGGCACACACAGGGGTCACAGAGGATGTCAGGGGGTCTCAGGAGATCCAGACACCCACAGACACACACATTGACACATAAGCACACACACACACAAGGGTACTCAGGGGAGTTACAGAAGAGGGAGTAGTTAATTCTGATTGGTTTTGGCAAACAGCCAGATAGGACACATCCCACAGGTTACAGGCCTTAAAATGGCATGCAAAACGTTCATACAATGAGATCGAGCTAATCCATGGACCATCTCCTTATTGTAGCTTATTGATTACAATAATAAACCTCCAGATTTCTACATCCAGTCTTCGGTCTTCTGATTGAAAGAAAAGGTGTAGTGAGATCCCATTCTCGCCACAACATAATTGGCGACCACGAAGGGACTGAAAAAGGACCGAGCTCAGGGGTGCGAGTGAACCGATTGATCAATTCAGCCACAAGGCGCCAAGGGTAAGCAGAGTTTTGCTCATCAGTCTGGTTGAATAAATCAATTAGGAAACTCAGCCCCGAGGAAAGCCGGACAAAAGTCCTTCAGACAAGAACTCGACAGAGACTGAATGTGTAGATCTGGAGTGTATTAGGGAAAAGTACACGGGCTGGTTTTGTTATTTTTGCATGGGAATTATATATGCATGTGTTAAGGAATTATCTATGCATGGGTATTAATTATTTTTACATGGGAATTATATATGCATGTGTTAATTCAATTAAATTTTATTTATATAGCGCCATAACAATACAATTGTCTCTAGGCGTTAAGGAACTATTTATGCGGGAAGGTTTTTGTTTTATATTTATGTGGAATAGCGCATCCGGAAACTAATTGAGAGTGTGTGATTGTTCGTGGGCATAGAGAGGGAAAGTTCACCTCGTGAGTGCTAACTCGTTTTGTGTATAAGTGGTAGTTATACTGCACTTGTGGTGTTTTGTTTTGTGTATAAGTGGTAGTTATACTGCACTTGTGGTGTTTTGTTTTGTGTATAAGTGGTAGTTATACTGCACTTGTGGTGTTTTGTTTTGTGTATAAGTGGTAGTTATACTGCACGTATGGTGTTTGTTGAGTGAAAGATTCTCTTACGCATTAGAGAACCTGGGAAACGACTCATTGAGTTGTGATGAATGTTGGTCTGTTATCAAATACTGATATTGGTAATCAGTAATTGTGTGGGTGTGTCAGCTGGAGAAAAGTGGAGCGGTTGGTCAAAATCATTGGTTGATGTGGGATATACTGAACTTGTTTTATTTTTCAGGAAATATAAGCTCTGTGAAGTATTGTGATATTTGATCTGTGAAACACTTAAACTGAAAGAGGTTAATTACATTAAATAGTTGAGAGGTGGAGAACATACAAGGTGCATGAGTGAGAACGTGTGAGTGACTGAAAAATTCTGTGAGATCGCTGCAGGTCGTGAATAATAAAGTGCCTGATAATTGCAGTGATCAATAAGGAGCATTAAAAATTCACTGAAGGATTGTTTACAATCCTGATAAAAAGTTCAGTGAATAATAAGAGGTTTTCATTTTGAGATCTCTAGTTATCTAAATGCTTTAGTTTGGTGTGGATGACGGATAAATGAATGAATGAGAAATCTCCGTCATATGCAAGATACATACAAATCAATACATTCATGTTGATTCTTCAACTTTCGCATATTGTGTGAAAAACTGACGTGAAAAGTAATTTTTTGGATAAGTTGTGAACTGGCAAAGAAAAATACGAGCAAAACGTTGTTTTATCACATAGGCTGTGAAGTTGTGAGTTACTTGGTTATCATTGTTCTTGTGTGTTAAAGTTGCTTGGGAGATTGAAAAAGTTTTGAATGGTTTGGTTGAATAATTGACTAGAGTAGACGTGTTTCCAGACAAAACAGATGAAAATCAGTTTTTGTGTGAAGCACGTATAAGATAGATATAAAGGAGGAATTGGATTATTGGAATAGAAAGAGTTGTATGGAATGTTGAAATATAAACACTAGAGAGGGGGTAAGGTCAGAGGCGACTCCATCCCCACCCGTATGTTTGGCAGAAGAGACACAGGAAGATGAAAAGAATTATGGTTATTTATTAAGAGATGACCAGAAGAGGGTTTGTCAGAAACGAGAGACAAAGAGAAGGCAGGAAATAGAGGAAAGAGAGAGGTCTGGAGACAAGGTCATGGGGGTTGACATAGTATTGACAGGATTAGACGATGTACGGGCACAGGGGTCCCAAGAAGGAATGTCATGCAGGAGGAAGGAGAGACAGGACACAGAAGATTTAGAAGCATTCTGGTATATGAGAGAGATAACATTTGTTGAATTGAATGATCATGTAACACAAGCAATAAGAGGGCAGGCTTCACTGCCCCTACTGGAGCTGTTGATAAATGAAATTGAGGGAAACGAGACATTAATTTATAATGTTTTGAAGTTAGGACAAGTAGGATTAGGACATGAGATGTTTGATATAATGATAAGGCAATTACGAAGTTTGAAGAGAATGCGGGATGAGGCGTGGAGATGTCTGAATGTCAAAGTCAGTCCAGAAAAGGGAACACGTGGTGGAAAGCAAGACAAGAGAACAGTACGACTTAATATAAGTGGAGGAGTGGTTTATGGGGCTCGGGAAACAGAAATTGTGGGTGACTCTAGTAGTGAGGAGGAAAGGGACACACATCCACAGGCCGATCCACAGGCACCATTGCTTCCCTTGAGGTTTAAAACCAGCAGTGAAAAAACGCAGCACAAATCCCATTCGGGAAAGTGTGGGGTAGGGACAGAGAAGACAGTGACTTAGATGAGGAGGAAGACTCAGAGATAGCAGAACAGTGCTCTATAAAAGGTCCGCACACATGCCGAACTTGGAGACATTCAGTTGAGGCTGGGCTGAACTCTGGACTACCCATTTTGCAAGAAAATGCTCCAAACTTCATAACTCATCTGGAGAGTGAGATGGAGAGAAACATCTTTCTTGGATCTATGCCAAGATCAGAATTAAAAGATGGTGTAACTCATTACGTCACTCTGCACAGAAAAACAGAGGACTGTCTGCAAAAACAGGACATTGACAGGCAGCGCAAGCTGGTTCAAAGTCAACTGAACTATGTGAAAGGGATGAAGAAAGCCCAAACCCCTGCACCAGGCCTGGGACTGGATCTCATGCCTGTACCAGTGTCTGTTCAATGTCCCCAGTTTTATGACCCCCCACCCCCAGCCTATGGACAATCGAACTGGACACAGTCTCCTCCAGGAAATTTCAGAGGCGGAGGGAGAGCCAGAGGGAGAGGGGGAAGGTGGCAACTTTATGGCCCCCCGACCTGCTGGACATGTGGTCAACCAGGTCATCTCTCAAGAACTTGCACCGTGAGGCAGGATGTGGTAGGACAGGGGAATGCTCAGCCACTGATGAATGAAACCGGGGATTCAGTTGCTCCGTACGGGGGTGTGCAATATAAAAGGGGCCTGGGGCATTCTATGGGGGAGGGTCAACTTGTGATGTTATCTAAACAAGCGGACAGAGAACCAATGCTAAAGGTTCTGATTGAGGGCAAAGCAGTCACATTCATTTTAGACACTGGATCAACTTATACTTGTGTAGGTTCTGCAGATGCCCAACATCTCTCCCGGTCTAGCACAGGAAGAGTAGCAAAGACAATAGGATACTCAGGACAAGTACAAATAATACCATTTTCCACTCCAGTGTTAATTGAAGTAAGTCGGAAGAAAGTAAGGATTGATTTTAAATCATACTCTTATTAATTTGTTAGGGCACTATGTGTTGTGCTGTATGGGAATTCAAATTAAGTGTACCCCGGAGGGACTTTCTTTGACTAATCAGACACCACGCCTCATCATGGTTCTCCAAGCACTTCCCACACCACAAATGTACTCAAACCAAGCTGATAGAGAACTAAACTGCAGGTAACACTATGGTCCTTCAGACTCTTGTTACACCTAAAAATACACAGTTTTAGGGTAAATAATCCATATTGATAGTGAGTATAGCCATAATATGTCATATATAGATTAATGAGGGTTTAAAATATTAAATGATGCTCAACACCAACACTAAAAACAGATTTAACTGGATATGCATTTATAGTTTGAAAGATAGACATGGTGAACAGGAGAGAGATACAGACAAAATAGAGAGAAGGAGAAAAAGACGAGTAGAGTATGGAAAGTTTCTCTTATCAGTATTCTTAGTTATACAGTTGGGTGGAGAGTGACATAGAGAAGGGGATCCTCTGCGCAGGCGTCAGTGAGACTCAGAAGCAGGCCAGTCTTGGTATGGAGTTAAATGGCTTATTTTTAAAGGTTTGCGTGAGGAATTGTGTTGGTTTTGTGTTAACACCTTGAAAGTGTATATGTAAATATGTGGGTTTTAAGTGTCTCTTACAGGCTTGGCTGTAATATCTACGTGGTTTTGGTTGAGGAACAGAAGTGGCATTAAAGGCAGGTATACTACGGGTAATTGTACCTTAATTGGGTGATGGGCATGAGGAAGGAATGCCATGCCCTGTGAGGTTTTAGTTTACTAATGATATATCTTGGTGTGAGTAGGATTGATGTAGTATACAGGTTGTGAACACCAATGTAAGCCCTTTCGTTATCATTATGTGACTAAGGGGGGTCAGCCTTTATATATTTGATAAGCCATGTGGGCCATGGTTGTCTACCACACAGGAATCAGCAATTACTTTGTAGCCAAACTTTGTACTAATAAATATACTGTGAATATGTGATGAAACTAGTTTATTGGATAAGACCATTGGATAAAAAAAAAAAAAAAAGGGGGATGAACTGCAGGCATGATAAAATATGAATGTGCTCTGATGGCCACAGGGTAAATTCATACATGTTATTAGCCCTGTTGATTTGTGCGCACTTTGATTTTAAGTGCGCAAGGGGGGTATACGAGAAAATTTGAATATAGGCTTATGGTCACCCTATTTATGGGAGGTTTGGGATAAAATTTGTATAATGCTATGTTTGTAGCATCTAGAATCAGAGAAAAGGAGTAGGGATAAAACTTTTGGGGAATATTTTACAATGGAATGTGTAATTGTATAGGTAGTCATGTACTACATAGATATGAAAAGGTATTGGAGAAATGTAATGTAATGTATTGAGGAATGTCTGAGGACAGGACCAAGACTGAGAGAGGGTAAGTATATTTTTTAATATGTGACTTTTTTGTTTTTAGCATTGCAGCAACAGCAATTAGTATAACAATAAGGAATGTGTGGGAAGAATGGAGTGAAGTACTGCAAACTTTGGCATTCATATTACACACTGTTAGAGTATGTCAAGAGGGCGTGTGGAAATGATGTGTATCTGTTGTTTCTAATTTTTTGAGATTATAAATACACAGGTGGACGCATATGGACTGGTCCAGTCAGGAGACTGGATATGGGTGAAGGTTTTAAACAAAAAGAGCTTCCAGCCAATGGTGGTGAGAAGTCAAGGGTTTAGTGTGTAATATTGGCTCAAAGGAGCTGAAGACTTTGCCACACCGGTAGCTGCATGATATACAATGATATACACTGAATACATACACTGGACAATTCATATACTGATGGGATGATGGTTAGTTCACTGTAGTTTAATGTAATGGGATTACATATGTTTTATACATAGGGGGGTTTGGTATTATTAGAGTAGTTGTCGTTATATGTATGAGTTCCTCTCTGAAATATTGCCTAGGGA
Organism: Clupea harengus; assembly: GCF_900700415.2. Classification (NCBI taxonomy): domain Eukaryota; kingdom Metazoa; phylum Chordata; class Actinopteri; order Clupeiformes; family Clupeidae; genus Clupea; species Clupea harengus. Next base: position 20,146 of record NW_024880053.1, read on the forward strand.
TGATTGTATGTAATTGCTTTAATGATTTTTGCAATGTCAAAGTGTTTTGGGAAATTGAAGGTTCTCATATACAGTGGTGCTATATTTCAATTTTGTCTGTGGGATAAGGGATACAGACGACAATATGCCTTTATATGAGTATTAATTGAGATGTTCGTATACATTGTCAGAGAATCTATGTTTTTTCTTTTTATATGCTTTCACATGTTGTATCTTTTATATTGTAATACTATGTTATGTGCCTTAACCATTGGGGCTGACCCGATGGTCTTTTATACTTGTTGAATGTTTGTTAATCTGGAGAGACAATAATGTGTTATATTGGAATGTAATGGAACTTAGTATGATCACGGGTAAATTGATGGCTCAAATACACATGATGTTTAAGATAAGGTTAACTATTGGTTTCTGCTGCATAGACAATAAGATGTGCTTTTATTACCGTTTAGTGTATTGATAGTGTGTACTTTCTATGATAACATAAAATATTTTGTGTGTCAAATGGACACATAGGGGGGATTATGTGGGATATTTTTTATGTTAAGATGAACATGGATTAACTCATCAGTATGAAAGTCTCACTTTAGGAAGGGCAGACTAGGCGGGAAGCAGTAACTTAGACATGATACACTGATGTTAGCAAGTCAGCAATAAAGTCACGACACACATTCCAAGTAACCCCCGGTGAGGAGGGGGTCTCAGAGGATGTCAGGGAATCTCAGGAGATCCAGACACCCACAGACACACACATTGACACATAAACACACACACACAGGGGTACTCAGGGGAGTTACAGAAGAGGGAATAGTTAATTCTGATTGGTTTTGGCAAACAGCCAGATAGAACACACCCCACGATGTACAGGCCTTAAAATGGCATGCAAAACGATTTCTACATCCAGTCTCCGGTCTTCTGATTGAAAGAAAAGGTGTGGGACTCAGTCTCGCCACAACAATAGTAATCCAATGTAGGCTATTATTACATTATGTTGATAAGATAACAGAACATTAAGTGAAGGGCAGTAGTTTTCCATTGCCTTCTCTCCCTTTCTCACTTATTATGCATATAATGTAATATAAGAGTATAATATTCTCTAATTAATCATGTCTGAATTGTGTCTTGTGTCTTTCTGACCAACTATTGAGTTTGACATAGTTCATGTTAACAAATGATATGTTGCAGAGAAACTAGCAACGATCCACAAACAGGAGTCGAGAGGCTGAATGTGAAGACCTGAAGTTTATTGTGGTATCTAAGCCACAATAGAAGATGTTCCATGGCCGATCTCCATAAACTGCTGCATGCTGTCTTTTAAAGTTTGTCCCCTATTATTGTGTGTGGCTGTTCCTATGGCCAATCAGAATTAGCTCCGTCTTTGAACTTTTACTCAATCTGAACTTGTGTGTTTGGTACCACTCCCAACTCCTGGGATACTCGTGGCGTATCTGTTTGAGGGGGCAGAAGGGGAATGCCAGCCTTTTGAGCATTCCTTTTTGTTCTTCATGATAAATATTGCGCCCTTGGATCATTTGGTAAAGTCAGATTTCTTTCAAGATTAAGTTCAGCCGGGCTAAGACCTGTTTTTAGTCATCATCTTATTAAGATATTCATTTGTGGTAGGATAACCCTTTTGCAAATCCTGCAACTGTTGTTATGATTGTTTTGATTTGCAACTCACTCTGACGCTCATTTGACGCTTTTTGATCTAAAAAAATATGCTGTATACTGTATATGCTGTAATATCCTTATGCTGCTGCAAGATCATTACCTAGACCAAGGCTGCCCAATTTGGGGCCCGTGGGCTCGATTTGTTTTGGCCCGCGCTCCGGTCAGAATCAGAGTCAGAATGTTATTCGTTAGACAGCATTTTAACCCATTTCGAACAGGGCCTCTGTCTCATCGTCCTATTTAACTGGTTGCAGTTCACTGCTTGGCCACAGTTTTAACATTGTTTTAGAAGGGTCAAGGGTGGGGGGCGCTATTGACCTTTTGACAATACAGATCCATAACTTTGCAGCTAAAGTTGTGTTTCCTGGTTGCTATGGTTATCTAGTTGCTATGCTAGCTAACTACCGTAATTTCCGGACTATTGAGCGCACCTGAATATAAGCCGCACCCACTGAATTTAAAAAAATATATATTTTGACCATAAATAAGCCGCACATGTCTATAAGCCGCAGGTGCCTACCGGTACATTGAAACAAATGAACTTTACATTTACACAGGCTAAAATGAATATCAAAAGTAATACAATAGTGATGCATATTATTAGTTTTGCCAGTTACGATAAGTGCACTGTTGCTTTAAGGGAGCACAGTTGCAAGAGTCAATCATACCCCTTTTCCACCAAAGCCGGGCCGGTGCTGGTTCTGGGCTGGTTCCAATTCTGGAACCAGTTCTTCGGTTTTCCACACAAATAAAGCTGGCTCCGGTTCCAAAAAACAGGTTCGAAGTCAGCACCAGCTTTTAGGTGGGCCAGAAACAAGAACCGGTGACGTCGGGTTCGTCCCGAGGTTATGGGCGGAGCTACCACACCAGAAACAGAAATTTCCGCCGCCATTTTTCTCCACCGTCAACCAAGAGGATGAGTGAAAACGGTGAAAACATAAATGAAATTCATCCAGCAGTGGATCACCGATGAAATAAAAACATTGATAGCGATTTGGTCATCAACAGAAATGCAAGACAAACTTGGGGAGGCAGTAAGGAAAGCTAAAATATATGAGGAAATAGGGGGAGAGTTGGAGATGGCGGGGTTCAAAAGGACAACAGACCAAGTAACAAACTAATAAAAAAAAAGAGAGAAAGCTTTCATCCATCAAAATGTGTTGTCTGCATCGTATACAGTAACTCTTTCAATCTATCTTGTTTTTGTTGTGTGATGTCACACCTAAGATTAGCTGTTGACTAAGCAAATTCGTGTAGCAGCTAGCTAACTAGCTTCCTTATCCCAGGAATAAAACCACTCGTGAATAACTAGTAACCTGTCACAACATTCCAAAATGTTCAGCTAGGACAACGGAGGCGTATGACGTGATTTAAAGACGTAGCTAGCCCTACTCTGGCTCTCGGTCGGTGGAAAATCGAGCTGGTTCTTAAATAAGAACCAGCACAGAACTGCTTAAGCACCAGCCCGGAACCAGCACCAGCCCGGCTTTGGTGGAAAAGGGGTATCAGAAATTAGGTAGTTCTTCCTGTTCAGATAGAAGAAAGACGCTAGTTTGAAACCAGTGAGCTAAAGAACTTGAAAAGACTGGATTTGTATTGTTGTAAACAATAACAGACTGTAGACTGTGGTTATTTTGACATTAGTTAAGTTATTGAGAGATACTGAGAAATCGCGTGGAGCTAAGCATCCATGCGGCTGCATCCATGCTAGCATCCTAGCTCCACAAAGCCACCGTAAACACAAAGCCACCGTATACAGTCACAGGTATCATAATCCATAAATTAGCCGCGTCATTGTTTAAGCTGCGAGGTTCAAAGAGTGGGAAAAAAGTAGCGGCTTATAGTCCGGAAATTACGGTAGATAGCTAGCTATGGAAACTTTTAATAACCTTTCACGATTTAAATGGAAGAGCTCCGTTTTGCATGAAATGACAGCTAGTTATCTAGCTGATGTTATAGTCTCCTCGATTTAACTCCTCGAAAAGGTAGAAACCCTCAGGGTGCCTGTGCAACTTCGTATGAACGAGTTCATATTCGTGAGTTCATATTCACAGATATCAACACGAGTTCATCACAAGCTAGCAGCTGCCAACTGTACCTTACCTATGTGTGTGTAAAGAATGCTGATATGAAATATGAAAACAACCAGTAGTTAATGTGCAAACTTCCAATTGAATGGTGATTTAAGATACTCTATCTGAGTTGGGGCAGTCTGTCTCGAGGTCGAGGCATGACGAGCTCTCACTACAAGTTCCACCTATTCGTGTTGGTGTAACAAATGTTTGTGGAGGTTGCTTGAGGAGTCAAGTGCAGTTGAGAGGCGCTTGTCTCCAGGGCACAGCTTACACGTAACTGGGCCCCGTTCATCGTAGGGCTGAAGCTAAGTTAATCAATTGTCCTTTTAGCCCGTTAACATTAGCGAGCTGATTGAGACAGGAAATATCGGGTCGTCAACGGCTGATCCGTATCCAAATCATGTGGTTAATTTCAACCAGGCTAAACTTATCAGAGCAATTGCGCGTGCACGTCCTACTTCAAAAGGCAGGAAAGGTCGATCACCAAAACAATGATTTTCTAATGGTATAATGGTTCTAAACTCAAAGAAAAGGGCTCAAAAAGGGTACAAAAATGTACCACTCGCAAAAAAGCGCAAGACAGTCAATGTTCGACTGTGGTGTTTGCAATAAATGACTCAAGAAGGTCTTGTAAATTAATTATTCCTTGTCGGCTGATTCGAACTCATCATGATGGAATAATGGATCTTGGCGATCGCAAAGAACTCTCCCTACACTAATCTAACTATCTAATATCAGTCCTTGGTCAATGGGATCCTTCCTTTTTCCGGGGGTGTGGAAAGCTTATCCAGCTACACGTAAGTTAGCCTGCACTGGAGCAGGTTAGTGCTAATTGATATGTTACTATAGCCTGGATGCCAGACGAATTTAGCCCCGCCCACAAAATTTTAGGTCGGGAAGTTCGGTCTGGCATTGCTCCGTTGGGGAGAAATTATGTCACCAGACCAATCAAATTGTCAGGGCGGGCTTTATACGATGATGGACAGATGATCAACCGTAACGTAATCAACCACGTCACCAAAGCGTTTGGGTTGAATTAGTTTTCAACAAACATGGCTGCCGCTGGAGAACTGAAATTTGGAGATTCGAGTCTGTTTTAGAAGACATTGACAGCACATTCATTTTGAAAGAGGAACAGAGAAACGCGATGAAGGTATTTGTCGATCGAAAATATGTTTTTGCCGTCCTTCCTACAGGATCCGGTAAAAGTTGAATGTATCAGATGGTCTCGATGGTCTACGTTATGGTCATACTACGGTGCTCTGATTGGTTCTAGGTATATCCAATTGAGCGAAGAGGCATTTTTTCCTGGTTCGGTTGAAACACGCCCCATAATCACAGCCCTATGGAGCAGTATCAGACTCATATTCTGACTAGAATTATGAGTATGACATCGTCAGGCTAATGTTACTATGGTGATTTATCGAAAGTTGCTTCCACGAACCAAAAAGAGGGGCGTTTTTTATCTTAGCCTGAAAATTAGCTAGCTAAACCGCTTAGCGAGCTACGGCGAATACCCCCCTGGCCATTGGAAAAAGCATGTGAACCAAACCACTTTGAGGAATAGGGGGATCATGATTTTTCAACACTTAAAAAACACATTGTTTTACATTTATAATTAGCACTGCTTGTCTTGTCGTGCTTCTATTTAATATTACCATATCATTAAAAAAATATATTTGTGTTTACAATGATTGTTGGGGGGGACAACTTTATAGTAGGGGGGGGGACACGTCTGGTCAACCCGGAAGTCGAGCGTCTTTTTAGTTCCGCGTTTATGCGCTGAACAATTTTAACACAAACAACACGCCCCCCCTGTCCCCCCCTGTCCCCCCCCCGGGATCTCCGCCTATGGCCGTACCATAGGAAACAATGGTTTTGCTAGCGTCGCGTTTTTAGAAACGCGTCTGGTGTATTCGTGCCCATACACACACACACACACACACACACACACCGCAGCACCATTGAGAAACCGAAAATAGAAAGAAAATAATATGTTGAGCCTCCTCCATTAAATATGTCACATCATTGATAGACCACATTAACGTCACATAAAGGTTAAACAATGGAACGTCTGGCAAATGAGAGATTAACGCACTTTATGGAGAAAAAAGGCTTGATGGCCAACTATCATAGTGACTTCAGGAAAGGAAAAGGTATAAGTGACCTAGTAATATGTTTGGAGGATTACGTGAGGAAAGCCCAAGTTAAAAAAGAGACTGTGGTTGCTGTATTGTTTAAAGCAATTGGTCTGTAGTTTGCTGAATTGCTTGCCTCTGTTCCTGGTTCTCTTATATGGACAGTAACTGCCTCCTTCCGCCCTGATGTAATCTACCCTTCCTCCTGTATGTGGCAGAGTGGGCTACGCCTCCACAGTCCATCCCCCCAGGTGTAATAAGAAACACTGATTACTAGGCGGGCTTGTATTTTGATATATAGCCCAGCTCAGGTCACGGGGAGACACGTCCTCCTAACCTTGTTTTGCTTCCGGGTGCCCATCAGTTTGTATGGTGGCGTGGGATTGCAAATTGCACTACTTGGACTAATGCTGTTAACGAAGGTAAGCAACTTTGGCGTTGAGCCACTTCGTCCATTGCGGCACCTTCTTATTGTTTCTAAAAAGGCTCGTTCACTTTTCTGTTTAGCACGAGTGGTTCATTGTCGCGACAAAGCCGGTGTAGCGGTTGCTCTGACGCTCGGTGGGAATCAGCTGGAGGTAGGCTGGTTCAGTTACTACTACCGCTCTGTATTTTAATATGCAGGTTTAGTTACCAGCACCGCTCTGTATTTTAATATGCAGGTTTAGTTATGAATAACAATGCTATCCTCCTCTCTATCATAGCTCCGTCCATGACTCGCTGTCCCTGAGTGTGCAGTCATTGCAGCTCGACACGTTGAGCTGAGGGTCATCAACTGCCTCCGCCCGGGAAGGGCTGCTGTTCTGTTTTACTGTCAAATGCATGTTTAGAATTGACCGGCATGCTCATGTTTGGTTTGTATCTCTCTGTGATTTCCTGCATGCATGGGGCTAGGCTGGGTATGCTACCTTCCATCTCCGCTTGCTCTGCCTGATATCGTTTTGTTGGTTTCTTTTGATTTGATGCATGGGGCTGTGCAGTGGGCTGCTGCTTTTCCCTCTCTGCTTGGCCTGCATGTTTTGTTGTTTTGTGTTGCTGCTATGTTAACTATGGTGGTGGTAATTCTGAGTGATTGTTAACTAGCCTAACCGTGTCTTTGCTGAAGTGCGTGCGTGTGCCTCTGTGTGTGGGTGTGTGCATGTAGCTAAGGTAACCCAAGTTACTGTGACAAAGCCCGCTACTCCCCGCTGACCGTCGGAGGTCCACCCGGTCCTAAGTCCCTCCGCCAAAGCTAAGTAGCCTCCGTAGGATAGCCACTAGGGGTGGGAATCTCTTGGCACCTCACGATTCGATTCGATTCCGATTCAGTGGTCAACGATTCGATTCTAAACCGATTATCGATTCTACACCGATTATCGATTCTAAACCGATTATCGATTATCAATTCTAAACCGATAAAACGATTATCGATGCATGTCGATTTTTAAAACATCTGAGTTTGATACTCAGAGTCTCAAATCACTTCCTACTTTGTGTTTGATAATTAAAGAAAATCAACAGATGAATTACCTTCTCTATTTTTTAATAGAGAAAAAGCTTTCCCTTGTCACAATTATGACTTTCAATGAACAATGCAATAATCGATGCAGCTTGCATTTCAACACAAAATGAATGTGTAAAAAAAAAAAAAATTAATTTTTTATTTTTTTAATTAAAAATCGATTATGAGCTTTTCTGAATCGAGACAGAATCGTTCTAGAGAGAATCGAGAGAAATCGAAAAATCGATTTTTTTCCCCACCCCTAATAGCCACACTATTAAATCCTCTCCTTGCCTCTTTACTGTCAAGTGTTTTGCTAATCCCAGTGCCTCTATCTCTCTCCCTGGACAGGTGCAGTGGGTTTCACTTGAGCGACAGGCTGACCCCCAGGTGGTGGAGCCCCCCCTCACTTTTCCTTGCTGTGTGCATAACGGTTGCTCTATTTTGGAGTGCAGTGCTTACTTGTTTTATGCACGTGTGGTGTGTGTCTTCTGGGCCTCTCCTGTCCCCCTCTTGGAAAGTCCTGCTCGCTGCGGTAAGCCACTGCCCTGCTCCACCTTTGAGTCCTGACCACTGGCCCATCTCCGTAAGGCTTTGGCCATCTCACCTGCTCATATTCGGGTCATAGCCCACTGGCTAACATTGTACGTGTCTACTGTGTGTGTTTAGTGTACGGGTGTATACTGGAAATAACTCTGTTTGGTTGTTGTGTGAGAGGCAACAGCCTGTACTAGAATTGCCCTGTACTCCTTTTACTACTGTTTTTATACCTGTTAATAAACTGTATTTATGGAACCCATGTATCTGGCCTAAGAGTGTTACGAACTTGTGTTTGCCTTGTAGGGGCTAAAGTAAAACTGAGTCTATATCTGTCCTAGGGTGACTACCTAGGTGGCGTAGTCGACACTTAAACCTATCCTAGCAAACTACCTCGCCACTGTCACATGTAGTTTATTATACCTCCATTAAATATGGTCAGGCTTCACTACTGGCTATTGAAAATTAACAAACTCCCCAACAGATCCGTAGTAACAACCAAAGCAACTTACCTTTAGACAATTTGGCTGATAACGTAGACGCATCTTCATTTTTCCTGAGAAAACTGTGCCTCGAATAAGGGTACCTCTGTATCTTCGGGCCAAGAGAGGGTTAACGTTTTCCTCGTCTTCTTCTTCGTAGTTTAATGCATACCTGCCCACATTTAAGTAGCAAAATCCGGGAGATTTCGGCGGCGCCTTCCAACAAAACTTAAATTTACAAACATATTTCACCTTCTTCGGTGGTACACCGGCGTTGACTTCTGCCATTTTCCCTTTCAGTTTCAACTTTGCACGTCAGTAGCCTGCGCAGAGATCAACTGCGCAATAGGATGTAGGTTACCAGATTGACAAATGGGTTGAAAATGGTATATTGTATTTGTTGTGTAAGACATGATCGCGTTTCATACATGATCTTACAACTTTAGAACATTGGACGAACATTTTGATTGGGTTATTAATGAAATACCTTTGGACCTCGTAAAATACGGGAGATTACCGGGAGAAATGACAAAACGGGAGGGGGCGGGAGAGGGGTCAGACATACGGGAGAAACCCGGGAAAAACGTGAGACTTGGCAGGTCTGCCTTTCCACAACATATCATACAACAAACATTGCAGCCGTACTACATATCAGACCGTCTGATAACTTCATTTTAATTCACCAAACCGTTCGACTTGGTTTTTCTATTGGTGTTGTTTCGCTCACACCTTATTAGCGCCGATTTTGCGAAAAACCATTCAATTTTCCAAAGGGATTTAAAAAAAAATAAACACTAAAAACTACAAACTTCCGACTTCTAGCAGCGTGAAACTAGTCTAAGTTTCTCTCGGGTTAGCTTTTTAATCGGCACGTGGCATCAGGTACATACCCCTTACACGAAAAGAGACATGCCACCAAGTAACAAGACGTATTAGAAGGATTCAATGTTTGATAATCAATGCAACAGCGACATCTCATGGGCGTTGTCATAAAGTCAAACAAGTAGGCTACGAAACACCAGCCTGTCAGTCCTGAACAATTGTTGAAGCTTAAGATATTGCTATGAATGTTGTTGTATGTCTGATGTATCTTATGAAAATGCAAAAACTGAAAATTAAACATTAACATATGCAAATGTGGCTAGACAGAGCATAAACTACATTATGGCAATGGAACTCAACTCTCTCAACCAGGGTTCGACATCCAACACCTCTTCTTCCAATGCACTTTGTGTGGAGGACAGGAGGTGTTCTTTTTTTTAAATTGCATTGGTGTGTTGATTAATGAAGTTGCACATGTAAATGTTCTTGAGGTACCAGCAACATTTGTAAGTCAAAGTATTGGTAGTTTATATGATAGCAAGTATGATTGGATGCCCTCAACACCCAGAAATGGCATGAATTATGTTATTATCCCTATTTTTCTTCACACTGTGCAGCTATTTACATGAGCGAAAAAGTAGATGGGGTATTGTATTGAGGATTTGTCATCTGCGTGGCGTATACTGTTGCAGTATCAGTGTATGTCAATTCAACCTATAGGGATAAATAACCAACATGTTTGAAAGGCTGCGTAGGCCACGCTGATGACGATTCCACACTTTTTTATTTCAGAATTATGTTCTCCACCCTCTAATAAAGAGTTTTGACCCCTATATTGAGGGGGTACACCAAGCATGTTAGGTGTTTACAGGGCAGGTGTTGAGTGCTGAGCAGGTTCATATTCAGTTTATGGCCATATTAAATAATTTGAGTCATTTTAAATGAATGAGTGAGGTGTGTTTTTCTCTGCTGAAATTATGATCACTTGATTTACGCACATAGTTAAGTGAAACTATGTATTTACTTTAAAGTTATAATTAGGTTTTACACCGTAAAAAAGGCATGAAAAAACACCCAAGACATTCAGAGGGCAAGTGGTTGATAATGTTAGGCTTAAAACCTACCGCAGACAAAATATTCGTGTCACCTGCAAAATTACCACCAATAGAAAAACGTTGTGATATCTTAATTAAAAAGAGCAAACCATTTCCCATTTCAAAGGGACATATAAGGCAAATTAATCCAAATTTTTACTAAAATGTCTTCTCTAAAATCACCTCAAACCTTTTAGCAAAACACAAAGTCAAGTTTTATTAGGTACATTTTTGTGAGTTTGCTGGCATTTGTGATGAAATCTACTCACCTGCAGTGTAATAGCTAAACTTATAAAATGTGGCTTCTTTCTTGAAACTCAAATGATTAGTTCTCTCAAATTTAAGGACAATCTTCAAGAAATACACATGGCAATCATTCTGAAAAACAAAATAACAAAGAAATTATACATATCACACCATACATTCTCTTGAAGCATTAGTCCGTTTTGAGGTTGAACAAAGGAGGGCCCAAAAAGAAAAAGTCGGCCTTCAAACAATATCCAGCCTGATTAAGCAACAAACAAAAAAGATTGGTCTCACCCCAAAAAATTCACAGTACCGTATATTCCAATGATCCCCAAATAGGCAAGAAATAGAGGATATACTCCATAAACTGGCCACAGGCTCCTTACAGATATCGTCCAGTTATCCTTTTGTTTCGCACACGCAATGGCTTCTCCACCTGATAGGTAAATCTCCCAGGTATCCCACACATGCACACCCTCTGCTTCCTCATGTTAAAAGTCCCACTTCCTGTTTTAACCAGTAAAAGAAATTATACACAGGGAAGTAAACCAAGAATACAATGTCACCGTATCCAGTAACTTGAGAATCAGAAGACAGTGCATTTCCCGTTAGGAGTTCCTCTAGACTCCCTCACCACTGCCTTAACAGTTTGCTGTAATGTCCACTGGAGTGTTAATGCACGGCATAGGTTAGTGCGTCACAAGGCAAGCATCGACAGGTTCAATTTAATTCAATTAAATTCAATTCAATTCATATAGCGCCAAAACAATAAAATTGTCTCACCCCGCTTTACAGAGCCCAGGGCCTGAACCCCTTTAGACACACACAATGAAGACAGGGGCAAGGAAAAACTCCCTGTTAATCAGGAAGAAACCTTAAGCATCACTGAAGCCCTGCCTGAAAGTCAATGCTTTCTTTACCAAATACAAAATATAGAAATGGTTCTGTAAAACAACTAAAATGCCATGACAACATGGAGAACACCAGTCTGCGGACTGATGCTGAAATAAATAGTCTGCAAACACTTTAGGGGAGGCTTCTGTTCAAAGCTGGACGATACTACCTAGTTAGTTACTCCTACACCTAGGCTAATTACTGACACCCCATAGGCTGATGATGGTTTTTACTCATATAAGTAACACTATCCAACAATCTGACACTTTTTGAGGTATGGTTTTATAGGCAATTAGTTTTGGTACCATCCTCAAATTTATTATAATAGCATATGGTCATGTGAAGGACAGATAAACACCTGTGTCTTTACCATTAGCCATCCAGGATATGCCCTATGTAGTTCTGTGTTCCGGGCTGGAACACCTTGCAAAAATGGAAGAAAAGCTTTCACAGCTTGACATTGCCAGCTATATTGCCAAAATACACCAGTTAGTGTGTTGGCAAGCTTCTATCAGTGTCAATTGGGATGTTTTTACATGCCTTTTAGGTAGTTAGCTTGCTAATTTTGAAACAGAACTCCTTATTGCTGCTTTAATGTGATCTGATCTTGGGACAAAGTGAATGGTGCAATTCCTTGATAGAACCAGCAGAGGGGGTGTTTATTTGCTCTGTTTAAAGTATGACCCTCTTTTGCATGTCTGTGTGTGAGGGGGGGGTCTGTGTTTGTGTGTCTCTGTCTTTCTGTGTGTGTGTCTGTCTGTGTGTGTGTCTGTCTGTCTGTCTGTCTGTTTGTCTGTCTGTGCGTGTGTGTGTGTTTGTGTGTGTGTGTCTGTGTCTGTGTCTGTGTGTGTGTGTGTGTGTGTCTGTGTCTGTGTCTGTGTCTGTGTCTGTGTCTGTGTCTTTGTCTGTGTGTGCGTGT